>NC_140998.1:27302452-27547452 GCF_052327205.1 Somniosus microcephalus | reverse complement strand
ACTCTCTCTCTCGCGCTCTCTCTCTCGTGCTCTCTCTTGCGCTCTCTCTCGCTTGCTCGCTCGTGCTCTCTCGCTTGCTCGCTCGTGCTCTCTCTCGCGCTCTCTCATGCGCTTTCTCTCGCTCTCTCTCGTGCGCTCTCACTCGCTCTCTCTCTCGCACTCTCTCTCGTGCTCGCTCTCGCGCGCGCTCTCTCTGGCGCTCTCTCTCCCGTGCGCTCTCTCTCCCGTGCACTCTCTCTCCGGCTCTCTATCACGCTCTCTCTCGCGCGCTCTCACTCTCGCGCTCACGCTCTTTCTCTCGCGCTTTCTCTCTCTCGCGCTCTCTCTCTCTCCGGCTCTCTATCACGCTCTCTCTCTCGCGCTCTCTCTCTCGCGCTCGCGCTCTTTCTCTCGCACTCTCTCTCTCTCGCGCTCTCTCTCTCGTGCTCTCGTGCTCTCTCTCGTGCTCTCTCGCTCGCTCTCGCCTGCACTGAGGAAATCTACATGATATGAGGGGTTAATTTCAAGTGCTTGCTGGGTAAAAGTTTTCAGACTTGACACTGGGCAAGTGTCGATGTGTAACTAGAGCTATTGCACGTACTCGGATTACAGCCAAGAACAGATGTCTGCCCACCTAATGAGAATGTAGAAGTGAAATAATGAATTCCTTTGATGTACCCAGTGACCTGACAACTTGCGACCTAAGCAAACCTAGCCTCCCAATACATGATTAAAGAGGACCTCCGGTTACATGATTCATGCCCTGTTATAGATTAACGGTTGACTTATGTGTCCAGGATACTTCTGTCAATATGTCATTAATACCTGATGATTAATCTAAAATGTATCCTGATAGAGGAACAAAGGAATGTCAATCAAACTTGTTTGTTACACTGTATAAATATGGAACGCTTACGCTGTATCATTGGAATAGTAGCCTCACCCCTTGAGTAGAGGTGCTGATTCCCCTTGCAAGAAGTGAAATAAAAGGCCTGTCCGTCTGACGAATCCAAGTGTGTATTGAGTCATTACCCAGAGCTAAGAAGTAAGGCACTTCTACAATTTGGAGGTTCCACCGAGATGGCTTGCTGTACCAATTGGTGAGTTAACAGACGCCGAGTACGTTGCTCGGTTGGGAAAATCCCATCGGCCGAAGGTGGTGTTTTGCCACATTTTTGGGACTTTCCCTGCCAGAAGCATAGCTGCGCATAGTCTGTTTATTCCATTGGACAGTACTGCCATCGGGTAATTGACTCACAAGGTTCGGAGGTTAAACTGCCGTTGTGACTGCTTCCCTTTCAGAAACGGAACAGAGGACCAGCCATGAGGCGCTGACGCCCCGCGAACAGGATCGTGCAGAAAAGGACTGTATAAAGGTACCAGAGAGAGAAGGTTAAGTCAGGAATTTGATTAACTAAGGAGCTAGCGATTTATTGGAAATTGAACTAGCAAGGTTCCAGCTTGCTGAGAGAGAAGGTTAAGTCAGGAATTTGATTAACTAAGGAGCTAGCGATTTACTGGAAATTGAACTAGCAAGGTTCCAGCTTGAAGTTAGTTGGGACAAATTGAAGGCCCTTTTTGCTAAAGATTTGGCGAAAGGGAATAGGGTAAAAGGAGAGAAGAGTGGGCGATTGTCTGAAACACAGTGTCAATGTTTAATGTTTATGAGAGTGAGTATTTAACTACTTGTTATTATCAATCTACTTTGCAACTTTGTCCAGTAAGGCTGCATAGGTTGGGGATTTAGTAACACTTTGGTTGTTGTTTAATAAGTGTATTGTTTATTGTTTATTGTTATATGTATTAATGTTTAGTCATGTCTGATCTGTAGAGGCGTCCCATGCAGATCATAGAATGTTACGGAATTGTTGTATGTTTTAACTAAAATATTTAAGCTGGGAAAAAAAAACTGCAGAAGGGGTTGGAAAAGACCCAAGCCGGGGAAGTGAGTCCCGCAGCGGAAGGTATTGTTGAGAAAATAGTGATGTCTTTTACATGATCCACTAAGCTATTGTGGATTCAGTATTTTCCCCAGTTAGAAATACCTTCCACGAGGGTTGAGAACCCTCGAGTTTTAAAGCATAAGGATATGTCTTAATGTGTTGTAAATATTTTTTAAAAAAACCTTGTTGCAGTCAGTTGACTAAATTCAGTCGGGAAGTGCTGAGTTTCAGTCGCCTAGCCTCAGGCCGGTTATTAAGAGGGCAAATGCCCCATGTGAAGGCCGGGACCATAAAGTAGGCGCCGAAACTCTAAAGGCACTCGGAGTGACAAATGGTCAAGGACTTTGTGACACTGATTTGAAGTAAAGACCAAGAAGATTGGATGTGACTGTAATTTTGATACGTATGTATAGTTTATTAATCTGATCTGTAGGGGCGTACAATGCAGATCACGGATTGTCACAGGAGTTTAGATTGTTTTAAGTGAACCATTTAAGCTGCTAAAATGGGTGCTAGCACCAGTAAGCCACCTGAGAAAGGCACGCCAGCAGCCTTTATGTTAAAGAACTGTGGTCAATCATCCATTGATCACCTACCAAATTGGTCCAAATGGACTGTAAATAAGACTAGACCCTTTCCCTCAGATGGTTCATTTAACATAGAAAGAATTACTTGCCTCGAGGAATGTTTAACGGACAAGAGAGAAATAGAGAACAGCCAGATAAAAAGACTGCCTCTATGTTTGTTGAGTCAGAAGAAAAAAAAAAATTACCCCGAAGAAATACCTTTCTCCTCTATTATGGTAGGATAACAAGGTAACTATAGAAGGATGAATAGAGGGGAATATAGAGGAAGACGTGGTAGAGTAAGAGGGTATGGACGATCTGGTAATTGTTACAATTGCGGACAACCTGGACATTGGGCAAACCAATGCCCTGCGAAAAATCGTCAGAACCAAACCTCCAATAATGGACCTCCGTTAGAGAATAAAGGTCCTAATTTCACTGTCCATAACCCTTTTTCGGATTAGTCAGGAGGTTACCCTACAAATGGACAGGGATTTAGGAGGAATAGAGATCAGAATTACTGACTGACACCAGCAGCCCCAAGCACCACAGACCACCAAATGCCCGTTGTTTCTTTAAATTCACGCAGCGAACCTGAAATTAAAATGCAAATAGCTGGGAGACCTATGTCATTTTAGTAGATACAGGAGCAACCTTTTTGGTGTTAGGGAAAGGATATTCTGAAGGAATGCCTATTAATGGGAAAAAGACCCCGATAGCTGGATTGGCTGGAATACTACAACGCTTGAATCAATCGACTCCCCTCACAGTAAAAGTAGAAGAGTTTGAGGAAGAACACTCCTTTCTGTTATCAGGAGATGTCTCTATGAATTTATGTGGAAGAGACTTGCTGTGCAAAATGAATGCTACAATTATTTGCTCCCCATCAGGAGTAACGGTAGAAATCCAAGTAGATAAGGCATATGCGTACCCAGTAACAGAAATAAAACACCAGTTCGGACGCTCTTGCGGCGCTAAAGTCGGGCGCTCGGCAAATTTAGCGGCCGCCGGAAAGTGCAGGCGACCTCGCCGAAATTCAGTAGATTTGGCCAACTTTTTGGCCGAGCGCTGCAATAGGCGTTGGAACCCTGTGTTCAGGCGCTAATCCGGCGATGCGGCCTGATAACGCCGATTCCGGGTGCAGCGCAGGTGCGATCATGTGGTGAGTGTCAGCAGACACCCTGACGCCGGCCAGCTCTTAAAGGGGGAAGGGTCAACTTTGACTGCAGCCATGCCCTGCATGCTGTAGCCCTGCAACTAGGCCTCAGCACTGGTTGTGTCCCAAATCAACACCTGGAGGTAATGGAGAGGGCCCGTGAAAGAGCCCAGCAGTTCTCTGACCATGCGCTGGGTGTGCTCCTTCATGGGGTACGCAAGAGAAGACGGGTCGTGTGCCCGGCTAGTGGCAGGAAGGCTCCCAGGAGCAAGTTCAGGGAGGCCTGGACCAAAATTGCCCGGAGGGTCTCCTCCAACTCCGATGTTCCCAGGAGTGCGGACCAGTGCCGCAAGAAATACAATGACCTATGTCGGCTGGTCAAGGTGAGTACCCTTTCCAGTGTCCCCCTCATCCTTGCATGTGCACCTCCCATTAGGGCCAAAGGGACATCAAAGGTCTAATGCCCAGCCCTCCTCCCGCTGCAATGGCACTTGCATGTTAATCAATAGCTCTTTCTGCACTTATCACACTGTCCAAGCTATTCCACCATGGGAGGCCTCACACACAGCAACAGGGCACCACACTGTCCAAGCTATTCCACCATGGGAGGACTCACACACACCAACGGGGCACCACACTGTACTTAGACGCCCTCCTTTCTCTTGCAGGCCAAGCTGGCGAGGAACGCCAGGAGCCTGTGTGTCACTGGTGGAGGCCCTCGCGATTACCAGGAGCTAACGGTTCTGGAAGAGAGGGTGGCCCGACTCCTGCGTCACCCGGTGACTGGGCCTGTGGCGCTCGGCGATGCAGACCCTATACTGGAACCCACTGGTAAGGACAGGACCGGGTGCACCTCTCTCCTTGCCCTCACGCATCAGATCTACATCCTTCCCCACTGGCTGAAAAATGCGCATAATGCACCAGTGCGGCCTCCCTCGCTGTCGGCCTGTCCTCACTCTAAAGCTACACTTGTGCCTTCCTGCTTTCAGCTGGTGAGGAGGAGGTGCTCCCTGAAGCCCACACAGCCAGGCCCTCGGAGGAGGAGGACGTCGAGGAGCAGCAGGAAGGCGCCACCTCGGGGGAGCCCTCCTCCGCTCCAGGAGATGGCAATGAAGGGGAGACGTCTGGCGTGCCGGAGAGCCAGGGGGAGGTGGGGGAGGGGAGCCCCGAACCTGGTCCCAGTGGCATGGACGCACGCGGCAAGGCTCCGGCGGCACGCCAGCCTTCTGCCCAGAGGGGGGAGGCGGTGGAGGGGAGGGCAGAACCTGCTCCCAGTGGCGTGGCCGCACGCGGCAAGGCTCCGGCGGCACGCCAGCCTTCTGCCCAGAGGGGGGAGGCACCCTCCAGTCCGGACTCGGACGTCGCCCAGGAGGTGCGCCTCCTGGACGAGATGTCGGCGGCGTCGGAGCGGCGGCACGTCGAATTCATGGAGGTGGTGGCACAGATGCCTCACGCCATCGAAAGCCTCGCACAAAGTGTGGTGGCTTTCGGCCAATCCCAGGCCAGGGGACTGGAGCAAATCGCAGCAGCGCACGCCAGGGGGGTGGACCTCCTTGTGGCAGCGCATGAGAGGGGGGTGCAACAACTCGAGGCAGCGCAGCACGCCAGTCGCCAGCTGAGAGGTGCTGGGCAGACAATGGCACTGCAGATGCGGGCACATGCCGGTGCAGTTGGGGCACTGACTTCTGCCACCCTCGCACTGGCGCGGAGGCATCACCAGGCCAGCCGCCGCCCTGCTGCCGCACACCGGTCTGGCGACCAACAGTTTGGCGCATTTGCTCCCCGGCCAGGCCGCCCGAGTGCACGTGTGTCTGGCGAGCAGCGCGCGCCTGGCATCACCCACCTTGTCCCCATTGGTGCAGGCGAGCCTGCCACTCCCCCAGCCAGGGTGCAAGGAGCTGCTGCAGGCAGTGAAGAGGGCCACCCACAGCTGCAGCAGCCACCAGCCGGCCCATCCCGGGCCCGCCCTCGTGTAGGCCGACCCCCAAGGGCATCTGGCGAGACGCCTTGTCGCCCTGAAGATCCTTCCCCCAGCCTCGCCACAGCCTCACGGCCCAGCTTGAGGCGCAGCAGCAGGACGGGCCAGGGCAAAAGACGGCTGTCGACAGACTCGCCCTCTCGCCACACCGAATAGAGTGTGGTGAGCGAGGGTTTGGGTGATGCGGGGGCTTCTGTTCTGGGGGGCATTATGTTGTTTGGTTTTATGGGGGTGTTTGTGTTGTGGGGGGGGCTTGTTTTTGTTAGGCCAGTGAGGAAGGCCATTTGGATGTTGATGTTTTGTTAGTCCTCCCCAGGTTTTGGGAGTGACAGAAGTTTGTGACTGTTTTTTGGGGGTCTTCTCTGTTTTGCTCTTCCATGTGGGAAGGGCCCTGAGTTTTTGAAATAAAGATGTTTATTTATTCACCATGTGCAGGTGTCATGTTTCAAGTGGTTGTTGGGTTAACCGGCTGAGGGCTTGCGGAGCGGCTGCCTTCAGCTGCGTTCAGTGGCCCAGGCCATTCCCTGACAGGGGGCCTAGAAGTGTCGAGCAATATGCCCCCGGTGGACGGCCCTTGGACCTTGTCGCTCCCTCCTGGCCTGGTGCTCCTCCTCCTCAGGGTCCTCCTGCTCGTCCTCCTGAGGTGGTGGGGCAATGTCAGGTGGCAGTGCCTGAGTCCTGCGGATAGCCAGGTTGTGGAGCATGCAGCACACCACGACGAACTGGGAGACTCTATCTGGTGAATACTGAAGAGACCCACCCGAACGATCCAGGCAACGGAACCATTGCTTGAGGACGCCTATCATTTGCTCTATTAGGTTCCTTGTGGCTTGATGGCTTTTGTTGTATGCCAGCTCCGCTGGGGTCCTGGGCGCGCGGAGCGGGGTCATGAGCCATGTGCACAAAGGGTAGCCCTTGTCCCCGATAAGCCATCCCCTTGGTGGAGGCTGTGCCTGGAACATGTCAGCCACAGTAGTCTGGCGCAGGATAAAGGCATCGTGGCTGCTTCCTGGGAAGCGGGCATTGACAGCTAGGATGTGCTGCCTGTGGTCACACACCAGCTGCACATTTAGGGAATGGTAGCCCTTCCGGTTGCGGTATTGCTCGGCATTGTGGATAGGTGCCCGCATAGCCACATGCGTGCAGTCAATGGCGCCCTGCACCATGGGGAAGGCCGCGATCCTGGCAAATCCGACTGCACGCTGCTCCTGCTTGTGTTGGGTCATGGGGAAGGAGATGAATTGGTGCCTCCTCGCGAAAAGTGCTTCGGTGACCTGTCGGATGCAGCGATGCGCGGCGAACTGGGAGATGTTCGCAATGTCCCCAGCAGCGGCTTGGAAGGAGCCGCTTGCATAAACGCTGAGAGCCACCGTGACCTTCACTTCCACCGAGAGAGACGTCCTGGACATGAGCTGTGGCTGCAAATCTGCGTGAAGCAGCTGGCAGAATTCTCCAACCACCTCCCTTCTGAAGCGCAGCCTCTTAACACAATGCGCCACAGTCATGGTGAGATATGAGACCTGCTCCCGGTATTGCCTGACTGGGTAAGGCCTACGTTGGCGACGCCTAATGGCCCCTCTGCGTCTAGGCATGCCTGGCCCTCTCTCAAAGCGTCTGTGAGCCCTTCGCACAAAATGTAGCAACTGAGGGTTGGCCCCCCATGCAGCCCCCATTACAAAGTTCCAAACAGCAAAATCACAAGGATGCAAATGTCAAAGCACTGGCTAGAAGCCAAAAATACCTCTCCTATGGTGTCCGAAATCAGTAATCTCTGTGCCTTGCTCTCTGTGCAGAAATCCAAAGCAGTAAAGTCATTGCAGCGAAATGGCTGGCTTTTATGGGTGAGTGGATGTGCCCTTTAATTAGCATTCCCCGAATCCCACAGGGCCTCTGTTGAGTTCCATTTCACAGTTCTTAGCAGCGCCACGCCCACATCGGCCAGGCGCCACTGAATTTCCGGTTTGGGGCGCACAAACGGCGTTGCACGACGAAATGACGTCATAAGATGCGCGCGCAGCTGAGCGGGCGCTAACACTTTGCGCCGGCGCTAAATCCCACCTGAATTTTGGCGTAGGCGCAGATCCAGCGGTGCCCGGGCGCTAAGTGGCTAGCGCCGGAAATCTGGCGCTAACGGCTGGCGCAAACAGCTGAATTTCTAGGCCCCTGTTCTTTACGCATGGGAAATTGCCGACCCAAGTTTGAGTCCCAAACTTGTCAGTCTGTTAGAAGCGTGGGGATTCGTTACAAGCTCCATAAAACAATACCAGGAATCCCTGAAACTAGGGAAATGGCATTCAAAATTGCACTGCACGGCCTGCTATGACAAAACAGGACAAGATTATCAGCCGTTTTTAAATTTAAAATACCTCCTAACTATTAGACTGCACAGCCCTATAAAGTTATAATTAATCCAGCTGCACCATTACCCAAAAGGTCACAGTATCCATGGTCAGAGAAAGCAGAAAAAGGAATTGAGCCAGTGATGGAATCATTGTTAAAACAGGGAGTTAACGCCGGATAGAATAAAGGTCGTTTGCAACACATCGTTGCCAAAAACTAAAAGAGAAATGAAGCATTTTCTAGGAATGACTGGCTATTGAACTATTCAGAAATAACCAGACCACTATTGGACATGAGCATGACAAATTTGGAAAATTCGCAGTTACCTGACTTCCTCGGGAACCCAGATTAAAAATGCACAAGAAGTGCAAAATCTTTTACTAGCTATTCAGAGACGTAAACAGATTGCAATTATTAAGTGCCAAGCGCACACGGGGCATTTGGACGAGGTTGCGCTTGGAAACGCTGCTGCAGATAGCGCTGCTAAGTCAGTAGCTATATCAAGTACTGAACGACAAGTTTCAGCCTTCCCTGTTAGGGAAAAGCCAGCGATACCGCAGCCCCCGTCCTTAGATGATGTGCTGACCCATCAAAATAGGGCCAGTTCTGATGAAGTAAAGGAATGGGTTGTTAATCATTGTTTTAAAAACACTGACAGCTTATGGGTTCATCATGACGGCCGCATGGTGGCACCCAAATCATTACTATCACCAATTGCCCGATGTGTTCATAAATTCACCCATGCGGGCAAAGGGGGGATGGCGGACTATATCCTTAAGATCTGGTATGCACCAGGAATCTCAAAATTGGCAAAACAAATTTGTGAAAATTGTATTATCTGCCAGACCATGAATGCAGAAAAAAAAAATATAGAAGGTACAGCCCGCATCCCATCCAAACCCCATGGGTCCTTTTGTACACTTGCAAATGGATTTTATTGAACTACCTGTGTGCATGAGCTTTAAATATGTATTAGTTATTGTTGATATGTTTTCAAGATGGATTGAAGCGTTTCCTTGTAGAAAGAGTGACGCCACCACTGTTGCTAAATGTTTATTGAAGGACATTGTGCCTCGCTTTGGGATACCAGCAAAACTGTCAAGTGACAATGGGTCCCATTTTACGGGAACAGTGATTAAGGAACTATGCAAAGCCTTACAGATTAACCAGCACCTCCATTGCAGTTATCATCCACAGTCGGCTGGACTAGTGGAAAGATATAACGGGATGCTGAAAAACAAGCTTGCAAAACTGTGTAAAGAAACTGGACTTAAATGGGTTGATTTGTTACCCATAGCTTTAATGACAATGTAGTCTGCTACCAACAGAACTACAGGATTGTCGCCTCACGAGATCGTCATGGGAAGACCACAAAGATTGCCCTTTTCGGCACCTTTAACAGCTAAACAAATGGACATTCATAAAATGGAGGAAGATATGTTGAGTTATTGCATTACACTAACCAAATGCATTTCTAGTTTCCATCAACAGGTGAAGGAAGCCCAGGTCGATCCCGCTGAAGGAAAGTGCCATACTTTCGAGCCAGGAGATAACATCTACATAAAAATCTTCAAGTGAAAGAATGGCCTTCAACCCAGATTTCAGGGACCCTTCCAAGTACTCCTGACCACAAACACCGCTGTAAAAGTAAAGGAGCGACCAACATGGATACACGCATCCCATTGTAAGAAGGCATCAGTTGAAGACGATATACAGGTAGACTATCCTTTATCCGAAAACCTCGGGACCAGCCCAGTTTCGGATAAAGGAGAATTTCGGATTTCGGAAGGTGGGTCGGCGGGGGTCCGCGGGGGGGGTCGGCGGGGGGTCGTGCGCACGACTTACGCTGACGCTCAGCGTAAGTCAGTCGGGGTCGGCGGGGGTCGGGGCCGGCGGGGTCCGCGGGGGGGTCGGCGGTTGTCGGGGCTGGCGGGGTCCGCGGGGGGGGGGGTCGGCGGTTGTCGGGGTCCGCGGGGGGGGTCGGCGGTTGTCGGGGCTGGCGGGGTCCGCGGGGGGGTCGGCGGCTGGCGGGGTCCGCGGGGGGGTCGGCGGTTGTCGGGGCTGGTGGGGTCCGCGGGGGGGGTCGGCGGTTGTCGGGGCTGGCGGGGTCGGCGGTTGTCGGGGCTGGCGGGGTCCGCGGGGGGGTCGGCGGTTGTCGGGGCCGGCGGGGTCCACGGGGGGGTCGGCGGTTGTCGGGGCTGGCGGGGTCGGCGGTTGTCGGGGCCGGCGGGTCCGCGGGGGGGTCGGCGGTTGTCGGGGCTGGCGGGGTCGACGGCTGGCGGGGGGGTCGTGCGCACGACTTACCCTTTATCCGAACTTCCGCAACCGGAACCCTCTAAAAACCGAAGGTTTTTTCGTTCAGCGTAAGTCGTACGCACGACTTACGCTGAACGAAAAAACCTTCGGTTTTTAGAGGGTTTCGGTTTTCGGAAGTCCGGATAAAGGGTAGTCTACCTGTACTGCCAAGATGAACTGGATTTGGACTCTAATAAGACTGTTCCCTTTGTTAACGATAATTGAAACTGCCATATGGATTTACCCAGATCCTCTGCAAGGCAAATCATGTATAAAAGAATGTGTACTTTTAACCAAAAATCTCTTTTATATTATATGTTATAATGAGACCATGAAAGCCCAGCTCCAGGACCATATTATGCAGGTACCCCCGTATCAACCCCTAAATCTTAGGGTAAGACAGGGTAAGATAGTAGAAGAAGATAGTGGACAAAGGCTTGATAAGCTATGGGTCACATGCCCTGATGCTGTATTACCAAGTGACAAAACTGCGAACGGAGGGGTTATCTGCCATGGTAATTCAAGAGGAGGACTGGCCCTGACAGCTAAGTCAATGTTTTGTGATAATCCTTTTACACAACCCCTCGTTTCAACATCAATTACTCAGAAAAGAAAAATTAATAGGATGGCTAAGAAACAAGGAGGGAGAAGTAGAAGACTGCTAAATAAGCATATTTGTATGCCAAAAGACAGAACCTTACTAAATGCTGGATATGCAGTCACACCCCTATACATGCAGAGGGTGGAATACCCCTACGGCCCATTCCCTTTGGAATGGAGGAGATGGTAGGGTGGTTATTACAATCTAATTCTACCTGGAACAATGAGGATGCCCCTGGTACAGGCCCAAAATAGTTTAAACCCAGATCAGTTGGAAAATGAATGGAAAGATGCAGGATACAACCTTATAAAATTTGAAGGGTGGTTTCATCCCCAATATGATAATCAAAGGAATCCAGAGAGTCTATTAGTGACGTCAATGGGAACCGTAAATAATACAAAAGGAGAAGTCTGTCTGGTAAACGACAATGGAGAAGGATTACGATAGCAAAATACTGCAGATGTTGGAAATCCGAAATAACAACAGAAAATGCTGGAAAAACTCAGCAGGTCAGGCAACATCTGTGGAGAGAAATTTGAGTTGACGTTTCGGGTTTGACCCTTCTTCAAAACTGGAGAGAAAAGGAACTAGATCGAAGGCAGGGCTGCGATCGGACAAAAGAATAAAAGAACCAAAAGAAGTAAAAGAGATTAGAAGCTAGACGAGATGGTAATAGGCTGGGATTAGGTGTAAAGTGTGCTGGCAGGGCGAAAGATAGCTGCCAGGTGTGAGAGAGAAACAAAAGGAAAGGGGGGGGGGGAAGGAAAGGAGTGGAAAAATATAAGTAAAAATGAAATGGGGGCCGAGGTTATGATCTGAAATTGTTGAACTCGATATTGATGGTTGGATGGAGTAAGTGCAAATGTAACTACACCTTGACTAAAACTACTACTAAACCACCGGGTGCAGTCGAATGGCCCTATTGGGGACGGTGGAACCTGTCCACAGTACAAAATTTGACTAGTAAAAAAATCTGGAAAGGAGAACACGGAATAGGAATGATGCACCAGATATGGAACAAATTTGAAGCCTATAATAACACCTATTTCATCTGTGGGCATAGAGCATACCCTTGGTTACCACAAAATTGGACTGGGTCATGTTATTTGGGATATGTAGTGCCCTATATATACATCATATTTCATCTTTGGATAGCCACCCTGGGACACGAGCAAAACGAGCCATTACAGAAACTGAAAGGTTCTTTGCTATAGCATTTCCCTGGTATGGAACAGGAAAGTTAGCAAGAGAATCTATAAACATGGCAGCAGTGTTGGAACAAATAGCCAATGATACTGCTGATGCTCTTAGTGATGTAAACGCAGAAATGGTGGCTTTGCGCATGGCTCTGGACTATTTGTTGGCAAAAGAAGGGGGCACATGTGCAATCATAGGAACTGAATGTTGCACCTATATTCCAGATAGCTCAGAAAATATCACCAACCTGGTAAACCACATAAAGGAGGCCATAAAGAAACTACGTCAACCTGAACAGTGGTCCACGTGGGATTGGATTTCAGGGTGGGGAAGAGCACTAGGAAAGCAAATTTTGGAAGTCTTAATTGCAATTGTGATGATAATAATTCTAATTAGTTTATTGATTGGTTGTTTAAAATTATTGTGTACAAAAGTCCTTTCCTTATTAACGTCAACTCCTCCAGTACCAATGATGTCTGACTATGAGGATATTAAGGGTGAGACCTTTGATGCAGAGTTTCTTAAACTTAGCGAAATAGATTGTCCTTAGAAAGGACAAAAGGGGGGAATGAGGAAATCTACATGACATAAGGGGTTAATTTCAAGTGCTTGCTGGGTAAAAGTTTTCAGGCTTGACACTGGGCAAGTGTCGATGTGTAACTAGAGCTATTGCACGTACTCGGATTACAGCCAAGAACAGATGTCTGCCCACCTAATGAGAATGTAAAAGTGAAATAATGAGTTCCTTTGATGTACCCAGTGACCTGACAACTTGCGACCTAAGCAAACCTAGCCTCCCAATACATGATTAAAGAGGACCTCCGGTTACACGATTCATGCCCTGTTATAGATTAACGGTTGACTTATGTGTCCAGGATACTTCTGTCAATATGTCATTAATACCTGATGATTAATCTAAAATGTATCCTGATAGAGGAACAAAGGAATGTCAATCAAACTTGTTTGTTACACTGTATAAATATGGAACGCTTACGCTGTATCATTGGAATAGTAGCCTCACCCCTTGAGTAGAGGTGCTGATTCCCCTTGCAAGAAGTGAAATAAAAGGCCTGTCCGTCTGACGAATCCAAGTGTGTATTGAGTCATTACCCAGAGCTAAGAAGTAAGGCACTTCTACAGCATGCTCTCGCTTGCTCTCGCGCTCGTTCTCGCGCTCGCTCTCGCGCTCTTGCTCGCTTGCTCTCTCTCGCTCTCTTGCGCTCTCTCAGAGCAGTGGCGGCAGGCGGGCGGACCTGCGAGGAACGAGGTGACCAAGGCGGCGGGTTAAAAGTGTCTCTGAGACCAGGTAGGCCTCAGAGCAGCGGTGGCAGGCGGGCAGAACTGCGAGGAATGAGGCGACCGAGGCGGCGGGTTAAAAGCGGCTCTGAGACCAGGTAGGCCTCAGAGCAGCGGCGGCAGGCGGGCGGACCTGCAAGGAACAAGGCGACCGAGGTGGCGGGTTAAAAGTGGCTTCGAGACCAGGTAAGCCTCAGAGCAGCGGCGGCAGGTGGGCGGACCTGCGAGGAACAAGGCGACCGAGGCGGCGGGTTAAAAGCGGCTCCGAAACCAGGTAGGCCTCAGAGCAGCGGCGGCAGGCAGGCGGACCTGCGAGGAACGAGGCGACCGAGGCGGCGGAATAAAAGCGGCTCCAAGACCAGGTAGGCTTACTAATCTCCAGTCTCCGAGTTCAGAGGGAGGGAGAGAAGTAAAAAGTAATTGAAGTGTGACGTCACCAGAAAGCAGGTAGGTGATTGGTTGGTGAGTATTTCTCTCTTTTAAACTTTAACTCTGTGGTTTATAGTAATAAGGTCTCTCTGGTGTAACGGGGACTGTGGTAAACCATTTAACTGTAGTGTAATTGGTGGGATTGATTGATTTAATTTAATTTCAATTAATTAAAGGGTAAGTCATGGCAGAACAGCAGCCACGTGGTATGCTCCTCCTGCGCTATGTGGGAACTCAAGGGCACTTCCTGTGTCCCTGACAACTATGTGTGCAGGATGTGTATCCAGCTGCAGCTACTGACAGACCACATTTCGGTGCTGGAGCTGCGATTGGATGCATACTGGAGCATTCACGATGCTGAGGACGTCGTGAATAGCACGTTTAGCGAGTTGGACCCACCGCAGGTAGAGGTTGGGCAGGCAGGAAGGGAACGGGTGACCAACAGGCAGAGTACTAGGTGCAGGCAGGTAGTGCAGGGGTTCCCTGTGGACATCCCCCTCTCAAACAGATACACCACTTTGAGTACTGTTGGGGGGGATGGCTTATCAGAGGAAGGCAGCAGCAGCCAACTTCCTGGCACCAGGGGTGGCTCTGCTGCACAGGACGGGAGGAAAAAGAGGGGTAGAGCTATAGTAATAGGGGATTCTATTGTAAGGGGAATAGATAAGCGTTTCTGCGGCCGCAAATGAGACTCCAGGATGGTGTGTTGCCTCCCTGGTGCAAGGGTCAAGGATGTCTCAGAGCGGCTGCAGAACATTTTGGAAGGGGAGGGTGAACAGCCAGTTATCATGGTGCATATAGGTACCAACGATATAGGTAAAAACCGGGATGAGGTCCTAAAAGCTGAATATAGGGAGTTAGGAGGCAAATTTAAAAATAGGACCTCAAAGGTAGTAATCTCAGATTGCTACCAGTGCCACGTGCTAGTCAAAGTGGAAATAGAAGGATATTTCAGCTGAATACGTGGCTAGAGGAATGGTGCCGGGGGAGGGATTCAAGTTCCTGGGACATTGGAACCGGTTCTGGGGGAGGTGGGACCAGTTCAAACCAGACGGTTTGCACCTCGGCAGGGCTGGAACTGATGTCCTAGGGGGAGTGTTTGCTAGTGCTCTGGGGGAGGGTTTAAACTAAGATGGCAGGGGGTTGGGAACCTGAGCAGGGGGACAGAGGAAAGGGAAACAAGGATAAAAGCAAAAGAAAGGAAGGGGGAAAAACAAAAGTGGCAGTCAGAGAAATCAACGGCTTAAATCAAACATGGCCACAGTAAATAATAATTCTAATAGGTCTAAGAGTGTTAAAAAATAAGCCTGAAGGCTTTGTGTCTTAATGCGAGGAGCATTCGTAATAAGGTGGATGAATTAGCTGTGCAAATAGAGGTAAACGAATATGATTTGGTTGGGATTACGGAAATGTGGCTCAAGGATGGCCCAGGCTGGGAACTCAACATCCAGGGGTATTCAATATTCAGGAAAGATAGGCAAAAAGGAAAGGGAGATGGGGTAGCATTGCTGGTTAAAGAAGGGATTAACACAATTGTAAGGAGGGATATTAGCTCTGATGATGTGGAATCTGTATGGGTAGAATTGAGAAATACCAAGGGACAGAAAACATTAGTGGGCGTGGTATATAGTCCTCCAAACAGTAAGGCGGAGGTTGGGGATGGCATTAAAAGGGAAATTAAAGAAGCATGCAATAAGGGCACAGCAGTCATCATGGGTGACTTTAATCTACATATAGCTTGGGCTAACCAAATTAGTAACAATACTGTGGAGGAGGAATTCCTGGAGGGTTTACGGGATGGTTTCCTGGACCAATATGTCGAGGAACCAACCAGAGATCAGGCCATCTTAGACTGGGTATTATGTAACGAGAAAAGATTAATTAGCAATCTTGTTGTACAAGGCCCCTTGGGTCGGAGCGATCATAATATGATCGAATTCTTCATTAAGTTGGAGAATGAAGTAGTTGACTCAGAGACTAGGGTCCTAAATTTAAATAAAGGAAACTACGATGGTCTGAGGCGCGAGTTGGGTAGGATTGATTGGGGAATGTCACTCAAAGGGTTGACGGTGGATAGGCAATGGCAAACATTCAAAGACCGCATGGATAAACTACAGAAAATGATCATCCCAGTTTCGCACAAAAATAAAACAAAAAAGGCGACTCAACCGTGGCTAACAAGGGAAATTAGGGATAGCATAAGATCCAAGGAGAGGACATATAAATTGGCCAAAAAAAGCAATAATCCTAAGGGTTGGGAGCAATTTAGGATTCAACAAAGGAGGACAAAGGGATTAATAAAGGGGAGAATAGAATATGAGAGTAGGCTTGCAGGGAACATAAAAACTGACTATAAAAGCTTTTATAGATATGTGAAGAGAAAAAGATTGGTGAAGTCAAGCGTAGGTCCCTTGCAGTCAGAATCAGGGGAATTTATAATGGGGAACAAAGAAATGGCAGGCCAACTAAATACATATTTTGGTTCTGTCTTCACAAAGGAGGACACAAATAACCTCCCAGAGATGCCGGGGAACATACGGTCTGATGAAAGGGAGGAACTGAAAGAAATCAGTATTTGTAGGGAAATGGTGTTAGGGAAATTGATGGGATTGAAGGCCAATAAATCCCCAGGGCCTGATAATTTACATCCTAGGGTACTTAAGGAAGTGGCCCTAGTATTAATAGATGCATTGCTGATCATCTTCCAACATTCGATGGAATCTGGAACAGTACGCATGGATTGGAGGGTAGCTAATGTTACCCCACTATTCAAAAAAGGTGGTAGAGAGAAAACAGGGAATTACAGACCGGTAAGCCTGACATCAGTAGTGGGGAAAATGCTAGAGTCCATTATAAAAGATGTAATAGCAGAGCACTTGGAAAACAGTGACAGGATCGGACAAAGTCAACATGGGTTCACAAAAGGTAAATCGTGCTTGACTAATCTACTGGAATTTTTTGAGGATGTAACTGGTAAAATAGATAAGAGAGAACCAGTGGATGTGATGTATCTGGACTTTGAGAAGGCCTTCGATAAGGTCCCGCATAAGAGTTTAGCGTGTAAAGTTAAGGCACATGGTATTGGGGGCAAGGTATTGACTTGGATAGAGAACTGGTTGGCAGACAGAAAGCAAAGAGTTGGAATAAACGGGTTGTTTTCCGAGTGGCAGGCAGTGACTAGTGGGGTACCGCAGGGATCAGTCCTTGGACCCCAGCTATTCACAATATATATTAATAATCTAGACAAGGGAACTAGATGTAATATCTCCAAATTTGCAGATGACACAAAGCTGGGTGGGCGTGTGTGCTGTGAGGAGGATGTCGAGAAACTCCAGGATGATTTGGACATGTTGGGTGATTGGGCAGAAACATGGCAGATGCAATATAACGTGGATAAATGTGAGGTTGTCCACTTTGGTGGCAAAAATAGGAAGGCAGATTATTATCTAAATGGCAATAGATTGGGAGAAGGGGAAGTGCAATGAGACCTGGATGTCCTTGTGCACCAGTCGCTGAAGGTAAGCATGCAGGTGCAGCAGGCGGTTAAGAAGGCAAATGGTATGTTGGTCTTCGTAGCGAGAGGGTTTGAGTACAAGAACAAGGATGACTTGCTGCAGTTGTACAGGGCCTTGGTGAAACCACGCCTTGAGTATTGTGTGCAGTTTTGGTCGCCTTATCTGAGGAAGGATGTTCTTGCCATGGAAGGAGTTCAGCGAAGATTCACCAGGCTGATACCTGGGATGGCAGGAATGACGTATGAGGAGAGATTGGGTTGATTGGGCTTGTACTCGCTGGAGTTTAGAAGAATGAGAGGTGATCTCATTGAAACTTATAAAATTCTGACAGGACTGGACAGACTAGGTGCAGGAAGGATGTTCCCGATGGTCGGGGAGTCCAGAAGCAGGGGGCACAGTCTAAGGATAAAGGGTAGGCCATTTAGGACAGAAATGAGGAGGAACTTCTTCACCCAGAGAGTGGTGAACCTGTGGAACTCTCTACCACAGAAGGCAGTGGAGGCCAGTTCATTAAATATATTCATGAAGGAGTTGGATATATTTCTTAAGCTAAACGGATCAAGGGGTATGGGGAGAAAGCAGGGACCGGGTACTGCATTTGGATGATCAGCCATGATCGCATTGAATGGCGGAGCAGGCTTGAGGGGCTGAATGGCCTACTCCTGCTCCTATCTTCTATGTTTCTATGTTTCTCTTGCGCTCTCTCGCGCTCTCTCTCTCGTGCTCTCTCTCGCGCTCTCTCTCGCGCTCTCTCTCGTGCTCCTTTGCTCTCTCTCTCGATCTCTCTCGCTCGTGCTCGCTCGCTCTCTCTCTCGCTCTCGCTCGCTTGCTCTCGCTCTCACTCTCGCTCTCTCGCTTTCTCTCTCACTTGCTCTCTCTCTCGCTCTCTCTCTCGCTCGCGATCTCTCTCTCTCTCTCGCTCGCGCTCTCTCGCTCTCTCTCTCGCTCGCGCTCTCTCGCTCTCTCTCTCGCTCACGCTCTCTCGCGCTCTCTCTCTTGCTATCCTTCGCTCTCTCTCGCTCGCTCTTGCTCTCTCGCGCTCTCTCTCGCTCGCTCCTGCTCCTATCTTCTATGTTTCTCTCGCGCTCTCTCACGCTCTCTCTCTCGCGCTCTCTCTTGCGCTCTCTCTCGCGCTCCTTTGCTCTCTCTCTCGCTCTCGCTCGCTCTTGCTCGCTCGCTCTCTCTCTCGCTCTCTTTCTCGCTCGCGCTCTCGCTCTCTCTCTCGCTCGCGCTCTCTCGCGCTCTCTCTCTCTCGCTCTCTCTCTTGCTCGCGCTCTCTCGCGCTCTCTCTCTCTCGCTCACGCTCTCTCTTGCTCTCTCTCGCTCTCTCTCTCGCTCGCGCTCTCGCTCTCTCTCTCGCTCATGCTCTCTCGCTCTCTCTCTCGCTCGCGCTCTCTCGCTCTCTCTCTCGCTCGCGCTCTCTCGCGCTCTCTCTCTCTCGCTATCCTTCGCTCTCTCTCGCTCGCTCTTGCTCTCTCATGCTCTCTCTCGCTCGCTCATACTCTCTCTCGCTCGCTCTCGCTCACTTGCGCTCTCTCTCTCGCTCTCGCTCACTCGCTCTCTCTCTCGCTCGATCTCACTCGCGCTCTCGCACTCTCTCTCACTCTCCTTCGCTCTTTCTCTCGCTCTCTCTCTCGCTCTCTCTCTCGCGCTCTCTCTCGCTCTCGCTCTCTCTCGCTCTCTCCCTCTCGCGCTCTCGTGCTCTCTCGCTCTCTCTCCCTCCCGCTCTCTCTCCCTCTCGCTCTCTCTCCCTCTCACTCGCTCTCTTGCGCTCTCTCTCGTGCTCTCTCTCGCTCTCGCTCTCTCTCGCACTCGCTCTCTCTCTCGCACTTGCTCTCGCTCGCTCTCTCTTTCTCTCTCTCATGCTCTCTCTCTCTCGCTCTCTCTCTCTCGCACTCTCTCTCTCGCACTCTCTCACTCTCGCTCTCTCTCACGCTCTCTCTCTCTCGCGCTCTCTCTCGCGCTCTCTCACGCGCGCTCTCTCTCTCTCTCTCTGTCTCTCTCGCGCTCGCTCTCTCTCTCGTGCTCTCTCTCTCTGTCTCTCTCTCTCTGTCTCTCTCTCTGTCTCTCGCTCTCTGGCCTAGATTTTTTTGCAGCACACGACCTTCCTGTGCAGGGTCAGGAATGAACAACAAGCTCGCATGTTGAGGCCTGGAAAGATTTTAACTCTATCTAGCTCCCGGCAGGTTTGGACTGACAGAGAAGGAGTCACTACTCCCCCTGCTCAGGCCTCAAGTTAAAATAGCAGATCGGGCCTCGATGAAGTCATCAGAGCCTAATCTGCATGATGTAAGAAAACTATTAGGCACTTGGTCTGAGTATTAAACGACGAAGAAAGCCGAGATTCATAGCGGGAGGGAGCTCCTGAAGTGGACGAAGTCGCTCCGGATCGGTTTGATGACACTGTTGCCCACCCAGTAGCCAAGGATGTTGACAGATGGTACTGATTTCACAAATTTGGACTCATTTAAGGTTAATTTGCGATGATGGAGAACGTCAAGAAATTTCTGGAGGTTGGCATCATGTTCCTTCTGGTCATGACCAGCAATAGTGATATTATCCAGATATGGAAAAGTGTCCGTTAAGTTCTCCTGTTTGACTAGGCTGTCCATTGCCTGTTGAAAGACGGCCATCCCATTGGTGACCCCAAATGGAAGGCGACAAAAACTGGTAAAGCTGACCATTGGCCTCAAAGGCCATATACTTTTTGTCAGAGTCCTTTAACGGTACTTGATGGTATGCGCTCTTTAAGTCAAAAGTTGAAAATACCCTGTAGTTGGCAAGGTTATTGACCATGTCATCAATGCGTGGTAGCGGGTAGGCACCCAGCTCGGTATCCTGGTTAATAGTTTGCGAGTAATCGATGCAAAGACGTTTTTTGTGTTGCTTAAGGGGATTTTTAACAACGATGACTTGAGCCCACCAGGAAGATGAACATGGCTCAATGATACCATCAGCTAGAAGGTGAGAGATTTCTGCCTCGATAAAGGATAGATCATCTTGGCTGAAACGCCATGATTTAGTGACTATGGGCTTACATCGGGGGGAAAGGTTGGCAAACAAGGAGGGCTCATCGAGTGAAGCCACCAAAAGTGCACAAAACAGTACTTTGGAAATAGTAAGCTCTGGCTTTGACCCTCCAAACTCGAAAGTGAGCCTTTTGTGTTGTTTCTGGAAATCCTGTCCCAGGAGCACATCACTGCATAGGTTTTTGAGCACCCCGAGCCAGGTGGAAAAATAAGTGCGGCCATTGAGAATAAGGTCGACAAGACAAAAGCTGGAAGAGTTGATGGTCAGTGTCGTCAGAGCCATTGCAATTTCCCTGTCCGAGGGGTAAATACACAGTTTTAACTTACTGACAGCCCACTCACTGATGAAGCTGTCAGAGCTACATGAGTCAATTAATGCACTCAAAATGTGTCCATTTACCAAAACCTTCGTGGCTGCATAGGACAGGCTTTGGGGAAAAACAGCTGTAACACTAGTAGTGGCTCTTGGGGGAGGAGCAGTTTTATAGATAACAGCTGCAATACTAGTAGAGGCTCTTGACCAGCATACTTTAGAAAAGTGACCTTTCTTACTGCAATGATTGCAGGTTGCATTACGAGCAGGACAAAATTTCCTATAATGGAATGCACCTCCACAGAAGAAACACTACTTTTTAGATTGCCAAGATGCCGCTAGGGTAGGGTCATCATCAGTGAGGGCTTCCACCTGAGGTTTACCGGGGAGTCACTAAAAGTAGTAGCAGCGGTCCGTGCATATGGTAAAAAATAGGCATCTGAATTTTTTTGAGCTAAGTCCAGAGAATATGCCTGGTTATACGCAGCTTGTAACCCGAGGGTTTTATTCTCCAACAGACGCTGGTGTATGAGGGGAGAAGCAATTCCGTTAATAAAAGAGTCACGAATTAATTCCTCCCATTACTGCTCAGCTGAGACAGCTTTAAGGTTACAATCTTTGCTGAGCCTGTGAAGCTCTTGAAGGAATTTGTCAAGTGATACCCCAGGTTGTTGTCAAGTTGTGGCCAGTAGGTGCTGAGCAAAAATTTCGTTTGGGGCCTTAACATATAGTTGCTGTAGTGTTTGGATAGTGGAGTCATAGTCTACACAGTCTTCGATATAGTCAAACACATGAGGGGATACATAATTGGCACGCATTCGTAACTTATTAGGAACATTCTCACCACACTCTGAGGAAGTTGCTGAAGGTACGATATGATTTGTTCATCCCAGTTTGGCATAAAAATAAAACAAAAATGGTGACTCAACCATGGCTAACAAGGGAAATTAGGGATAGCATAAGATCCAAGGAGAGGACATATAAATTGGCCAGAAAAAGCAATAATCCTGAGGATTGGGAGCAGTTTAGGATTCAACAAAGGAGGACAAAGGGTTTAATTAAGAAAGGGAAAATAGAATATGAGAGTAAGCTAGCAAGGAACATAAAAACTGACTGTAAAAGCTTTTATAGATATGTGAAGAGAAAAAGATTGGTGAAGTCAAGCGTAGGTCCCTTGCAGTCAGAATCAGGGGAATTTATAATGTGAAACAAAGAAATGGCAGACCAACTAAATTCATATTTTGGTTCTGTCTTCACAAAGGAGGACACAAATAACCTCCCAGAGATGCCGGGGAACATAACTCTAAACGTTGTTTGAACCTTCTCCAATTTTCAGCCACATTACCTGTTAATTGAAGCGTCGCCGGTGGGTGTAAACCTTCCATTTTTCACTTCGTTAGCTATTCTCTAATGGTAAGCAACGATGTTCTCTTCTGGCTTGCTAATATGTGGAGAGCTGATTTCGCTTACTTGCCACAACTGCTTTCACTGTCCCATCAAGTTGCTAACTTCAGATTTTTTCTCTTTCAGCCACTTCTGACATCATGTTTTGATTTCTTTTTGGGTTCAATAAAGACTCATTTCTGAAAGAGAATGTTGTTTAATCTAAAGTCTTGTTCAAGACTTTCTACAGCTTTTTACAGAACACACTATGCTGTGATGCATCTAGAATGAAACTGAAAGTAAAACTCCTCTGGACTGCTTGTCTCTCACATGACCTCTGCTGGTCAGGCACAAGTAATCAAAAACACAGACAAATATGCTGTAAGGCATAAGTAATCAAACACAGACAAATATCATCACTATTTGCTGATATCATTACATCTCCCTTTCTTAAAACAAAAGTATTTTACTTTTAACTAACAACATGTTTTCTTTGTATTAATCTGCATTTTAACTGTAACACTTAATGAACTTACATTATCTTTATCATAATCAAGGTTTTTTAACCTTGCTTTGTGTGTTCACATGAAATATGTCAATACACTAGAACTTGAAGAAAGAATAAGATAACATTACTTCCTTCTATAACAATAGTCCTTAAATTTGCTCAATGAGTCTCTCAGGAGGCTTTATGTGTCTTGAGGATTTTCTGATTGATTGTCCTTGAATCTGAGTTGTTGCCTCAGATGATGTGTTCTCAGCTGTGTGATCAGGTTGTTCAACAGTATCAGTCTCTTGACCTGCTGTGACTGGTCCCATGAGAAGATCTCGACGATTTCTTCTCAGAACAGCACCCTCATCTGTCTGAATGGTGTATGATCTTGGTTGAACTTCACTCAGGACAGTTCCCTTCTGAGTCCATGTGTTTGTTTTGTCTTTGAACCTTACTTGGTCACCAGTGTGGAGTTCAGGTAGGTTTTGTGTTCCTCTGTCATAGTAATACTTTTGCTTTTCTTTCTGTTGCTCTTTGAACTTCCTCACTTTCTCCCCCTCTTTTGTTTTCAGGAGGTTCTCCGGGATGGGTAGGTTTGACCTTAGCCGACGTCCCATCAGGAGTTGGGCTGGTGACATACCACACTCGAGTGGCATTGTGCGGTATACAAGCATGCTTTGGTAGAAGTCAGTTCCACTGTCTTTTGCCTTGTACATCAGTCTTTTCACTGGCTGGACCGATTTTTCCACTAGTCCATTGGACTGTGGATAGTGAGGACTTGACGTTGTGTGGACAAAGTCCCACTCGTTGGCAAAGTGTCGGAAACTTGCATTGTAAAACTGGGGTCCGTTGTCTGCGAAGACCTCGCTTGCCACGCCATGTCTGGAGAATATAGCTTTCATACATGTTATCACAACATCTGCAGTGGTGGTGTACAGTCTACAAACCTCTGGATACAGGGAGTAATAGTCTGTGACTACAAGATAGTCCTTCCCTTGACATACGAATAGGTCAGCGCCTACCTTCTGGTAAGGTCTGTCTGGTGCTGGGTGTGGCTTTAGTGGTTCTACCGGATTGCTTGCTCGATATTTCAGGCATATTGTGCAGTTTGACACCTCATTTGTCACATCTTGGTTGATTCGTGGCCAGTACATCACCTCTCGTGCTCTTTTCTTACACTTTTCGATTCCCAGATGTCCTCCATGGATCTTTTTTAACATCTCTTTTCTCAGACTCTTTGGGATAACTATTTTACTTCCTTTGTAGATGATGTCTTCGACCACTGATAGTTCCGCCCTGCAGTTCCAGTACTCTGCCATGTCAGGTGAGCAGTCTTGCTTCATGTTGGGCCATCCATCCAAGATGCTTTTCCTCAGTCGTCTCATTGTTTCATCTTTGTTTGTCTCAGTCTTTATGAGCTCCATTTTTGCATCTGCTATGGGCAGTGCACTTGTGATCATGTCCACGTAGGCGTTCACTTTTTCATCCATTGTGGTGTTTGCGGGCTCACTTGGGTCAACAGCTCTGGACAACGTGTCTGCTGTATACATCAGCTTACCCGGTGTGTACGCAACACTCAGTGTATAGCGTTGCAGCCTGATCATCATTCTTTGTATTCTAAGCGGACAGCTATTTAGTGGCTTTTGGAACAATGCAATCAAGGGCTTATGGTCAGTCTCTACACTGATTGCTTGTCCTGCCACAAACTGGTGAAATCTTTCACAGGCGTATGTGATGCTGAGCAGCTCCTTTTCTATTTGAGCATATCGCGTCTCCGCGTCTGTCATTGAGCGCGATGCATATGCAATAGGTTGCCAGTAGTCATACTGTTACAGAAGAACGGCACCGAGCCCACTCTGTGATGCATCTGAAGATATCTTGATGGGTCTCGCTGGGACATAAAACCTCAGAACTGGTTCTTCTGTGAGCAGTTTCTTTAGATCGCTCCATGACTTCTCATGCTCATGATTCCATTCCCATTCTATGTTCTTTTCAGTTAGTCTTCTCAGTGGCGCCAACTTTTCTGAGAGGTTGGATATGAATTTCCCCATGTAGTTGATCATTCCATTAAACCTCTGCACGTCCTTTTTGCATTGTGGCTTTGGCATATTCTCAATGGCGGACACCTTTCTGGGATCTAGTCTGATGCCCTCACTGCTAAGGATATCTCCCACGAATGTCAGTTCTGTCACCCCGAGCTGGCATTTCTCTCTATTCAGCTTCAGGTTTGTTTTCCTTGTTGCTTCCAGCACTTTTTTCAGTCTCTCGTCATGCTCAGTTCTCGTGGTTCCCCATACTATGATGTCATCCATTGATGTATCAACTCCCTCCAGGTGCTCATAGATCATATGGATAGTTTTGTGATACACCTCAGGAGCTGAGGCAATGCCAAATGGTAACCTTAGGAATCTGTATCCGCCAAATGGACTGTTGAACATGCACAGTCTTGAACTTGCTTCATCCAGCTTCATCTGCCAAAATCCTGATGATGCATCTAACTTGCTGAAATATTTTGCATTTGCAAACTGTGCCATGATTTCCTCACGTGTAGGAAGCTTGAAGTGCTCTCTCTTTATTGCTCTGTTTAGATCTCTTGGATCCAGGCAAATTCTGAGCTTTCCATTCTTTTTGTCCACTACGACGAGGGAACTCACCCGCTCAGTTGGCTCATCTATCTTCTGAATCACATTCAGGCTTTCCATCCTGTCCAACTCTGCCTTCAGTTGCTTTTGAAGAGCAAACGGAACTTTTCTGCATGGATGTATGACCGGTGTCATACTTTTATCTACTCTGATCGTGTGTTCTCCTGGAATGCAGCCTAGACCCTTAAATAGGTCTTTGTACTCTTTCATGAGTTCATCATAGACTGTCTCTCCTTCGCTTTCCACAACGAGGACTCTCTTTACCAGGTTCAGTCTCTCACAGGCTTTTAAACCTAGTATGACTTGCACCTCCTTTGGCACCAGGATTAATGCTAACGTATACTCTCTGCCCTTGTGTGTCACTTTGACAATGCATCTTCCTTTCACTGGTATTTCAGTACCTGAGTATCCTGTCACTTTCACTTTGATTCCATGTATCTTTGGTCTGTGTCTAATTTTCTTAAAATCAGTCTCAGATATCACATTAACTTGTGCTCCAGTATCCAATTTAAATGGAATGTGTATGTCATTCACTTTTAGTGTCAACATCCAGTCTCTTTCTTCTTTTTTGTTTTCAGACACAACATCTACATAGAACTCCTCTATGTCGCTTTCATCTACTGCATGGACCTTGCTTTGTTGCATTTGGTTCTTACAGCAACAGGCATAATGGTTGTTCTTGTTGCAACTATTGCATGTTTTACCATATGCTGGACACTTTTTTGGTAGATGCTGTGTACCGCATCGACTACATGACTTTTGATTGCCCCTTTCATTTTTGTTCGCTGGCCATGCCTCTTTTTTCACATTGGCGCTCTTTTTGTTAAACGGTTTGTATCCGTTCATTCTCACTGCATCCACGTTGCAGCTTTTGTCACTGAACAGCTCCTTTGCCTGCAACTTCACAGTCTCTGTAGCCTTACACAGTGCTATGGCTTTTCCCAGGTCTAGATCTTGCTCTCTTAGCAGTCTTTCCCTTAGACCATTATCTGGAATACCACACACCAGTCTGTCTTTTATCAGCGAGTCTGTCAGTCCCCCAAATTCACACGATTTGCTTCTGTTTCTCAGTTCAGTCACATACTGATCAATAGTCTCACCCGTTTTCTGTACACATGTGAAAAATCTGTGCCTCTCAAATGTCACGTTATGTTTAGGTATGCAGTAGGCCTCAAACTGTTCCATTATTTTATCTAGCTTCATTTTGTCTCCATCAGCAGCGAATGTGAAATTATTATACACCTCCAACGCTTCATCACCCACGACATGTAAGAACACTGACGATTTCTTATTATTACTTTTCTCGTCAGCTCCGATTGCTGATAAATACAACCCCACACGTTGTTTGAACCTCCTCCAATTTTCAGCCACATTACCTGTCAACTGAAGCGTCGCCGGTGGGAGTAAACCTTCCATTTTTCACTTCGTTAGCTATTCTCTAATGGTAAGCAATGATGTTCTCTTTTGGCTTGCTAATCTGTGGAGAGCTGGTCTCTGGGGACTTTTATACCTTCAGATTTTTTCTCTTCATCTCTTTCAATCACTTCTGACACCATGTATTGATTTCTTTGTGGGTTCAATGACGAGACATTTATGAAAGAGAATGAGTTTTAATCTAAAGTCTGTTCAACTCTTTTATATAGCTTTTACAGGAGACACGATGCTGTGATGCCTCTAGAACGAAACTGAAACTAAACTAAACTGCCTTGCTTGTCTAGGTCACATGACCTCTGCTGGTCAGGCATAAGTAAGCAATACCTGCAAACATGCTATTAAGGCATCATAATCGAACAGGCAAATAACATCACTATTTGCTGATATCATTACACCCCCCACCCCGGTCTGCTTGTGTGGTTAAAATCAGGCTCTCTTTCTCTCTCTCTCTCTCAAGGAAAATTGGGTGAGGAGGAGGTTGTAGATATTCTGTCCAATGAAATGAATTGTGTTAAGCCCCTTTAAGATTTCGGAATGATAAACATTTCAGTTGAAAGTTACAGCTTTCTCGGTGCTGCAGCATGGCCACTCATGGTAAGCATTTAATGGGCTGTTTATCTCCAAAAGGAGGAACCAGGCTAAAGCAGTACGATTGCTTTGAAGTAGGACAGAAGCACATCAGCGACAGATTATCAGCAAATACTTTGTGGCACGCATACTGGATGCTGCTGCTCAGGTCAGCTCAGAAAGCTGCCTATCAGCTTCAATACAGCCTCGTCAATGGGGCAGTGTATGAAGACAAGCTCCTTCCTTGCTGTTCCGAGTGAGAATGGAGAAAGAGGAAGGAAAGACCTGTATTTATATAGCGCCTTTCACAACCTCAGTGTAGTACTGTTTTTGAAGCGGAGTCACTGTTGTAATGTAGGAAACGCGGCAGCCAATCTGCACACAGCAAGCTCCCGCAAACAGCAATGTGATAATGATCAGATAATCTGTTCTTTTAGTGATTAGACAAAGTAATTATATCTGAGGCTCTAATTTCTGAACTGATGCACAGGAACAATACACGTTCTTATCAATAGGAACTAAATCCACTGCATGAATTATCTCCAATACCAAAAGACAAGGTTATAAAGAGGAGACCTGAGTGACATAATTAGCGCGCTTACCACTCTGAATGATGGACTCCAAACTAGCCTAGGCTAATGGAATGAAATAACAACAGAAAATGCTGGAAAAACTCAGCAGGCCAGGCAACATCCGTGGAGAGAAATTAGAGTCGACGTTTCGGGTCGAAACCCTTTTTCAAAACTGGAAAGGAAATGAAATAGATCGAAGGCAGGGCTGGGAGAGAACAAAAGAAGTAAAGAGACATTAAGAGGTATTCAAAACCAGACGAGATGGTAATAGGACAGTGGAGACAGAAGACGGCTCAGATTAGGTGTGAAGTGTACTGGCAGGATGAGAGACAGCTGCCATGTGGGAGAGAGAAAAAAAAGGAAAGTGGGGGGGAAGGGAAAACCCAAAACAAAGGGGTGGAAAAAAGATTATAAGTAAAAATGGAATAGGGGCCGAGGTTATGATCTGAAATTGTTGAACTCGATATTGAGTCCGGAAGGCTGCAAAGTGCCTAATCGGAAGATGAGGTGCTGCTAATGAAAGTCTGCCTTCTATGTGAAATGAGTTTGAGAAGTCGCAACCCAGTTGGGTATGGATTCAAGTCCACTGCTGAAACTGACATTAAATTCACAACCTCACTTAGGGAAGGTCACAAGATAATTGGTGGGCAAAATGGAAACTGACACTCGTGCTCTTCTGAGACTGCGCTTAAGGTGCACTGTTCAGACAGAGACCTCTGCTCAGTGGTAGCAATCTTTCTTCTGATCTTCTGAGTCAGAAGGTTGTGGGTTCAAGTCCCACTCCAGAGACTTGAGCACCCAAAGCAAAATGCATTGGATGCTGGAAATCTGAAATAACAGAAAATGCTGGAAACACTCAGTAGGCCAGGCAGCATCTGTGAAGAGAGAAACAGAGTTAAAACGTTTCCGGACAATGACCTTCCATCAGAAAATGAGAACTCTGTTTCCACCTCTGACCTCCTGTAAATCCCCAGCTTCGCCCCACCACTGGTGGCTGTGCCTTCAACCATCTAGGCCCTAAGCTTTGGCATAAGCTCTCCATCTCCCTTTCCTCCTTTTAAGTCACCCCTCCTAATATCTCCTCCTATGGCTCCATGTCCATTTTAGTCTGCGAAGCTCCTTGGGAAGTTTTTCTACTTTGTAAGCGCTATATAAATGAAAGACGTTGTTGTATTAGAGAATTTGGTTTTTTGAGCGAAGAGGGGAGTAGAGAAGAGAGGATTCTGCTCCTGAGTATTTGCAAAATTGAGCTAAAGCTCTAGCCTCAATCCCACAAACTAGCATTTGAGCCTAGTCTAGTCAACCTGAGGAAGGATAGAAGTGAGTTATCCCCAATCTTACTGAAATGCAAACCACTTAAAATTAATTAATTTATAGTTCATAAAATCAACAGGCAACTATGGATAAGGACGGCCATTTGGCCCATCTTAATTCATCCATTGAGAAAGACCCTACAATCCCCCATTTTAGCATCTAATTGAATTATTAAGTGAATCCCGAATTTTCATCTCCAGCACTCTATCTGAGAGTCCATTCCAAGTGTTGATCACTCTGTGTGAAGAAGAACCTGCTGATATCCGTCCTAAATACATCTTTCACTAGTTTGAATCTGTGTCTTCTACTCACGATTTAATTTAAAGTAATAATCCGAGTTTATCTTTTCCAAACCTTAGCTATTTTAAATACCTGTCAAGGATAACCTCGTGGATGCTGTGGTGTATGTAACCTGTTCCACCTTAAGAGAACTTAAGCCTGTTCCACCTTAAGAGATGTACTACTTTCTCTGGCTGCTGTATACGTAATACCGGTGGTGACCACCGGTATATAAGCACTGTGTAGTAATATTGTATTTTAGTATAGTCCTGACCTCCAACCAGTAAAGACCTGTTGAACTTTAATCTTGTAGTCTGTGTTAGTGATTGCAACTAGAACACACAGACTTAACAGTGGCGACGAGTCCTATTCTTACCCTGCGGCAGTTTATATCCACGGCGGCTTCGTCCACAGAACGGACGGCGAAGAGAGGCTTCCACCCTCATCACCCTGCTGGAAGACACGGCGCGCGGCAGACATCGAGAAACCAGAGTGCAGAAGGCATCCTGAACTCGAAGCCTCCATCAGCGGCTGTCAGCTATCTTCTTTCTTCCTTGGTGGTGGGTAAGCCGGGCAGCGACGCGACCAGAAAGTCGGCCGCGTTGGCTGTACAGACGGGGAGGGAAGACGGAGGAATAAGGGCAGTGAGATCGATCGCGACCGGAGATAAGGGCCGGGCCGCATTCAGGCCGAAAGGCGCAGCGCGGGGACATCGATCGCGGCTGGTGATAAGGGCCGGGCCGCATTCGGGCTAAAAAGGCGCAGCGTCTGGGGCAACTGAAGGCGCGAGAGCCGCGGTGAAGCGGAGACAGCATCGGGGGACGGGTGAAGACTGCCAAGCACGGGAAAACCGCCATTTTGTAGGCGGAGGACGAAGACAAGAGCGGGAAGCTGCCATCTTGGATAAAAATTAAATTGCAACGATGCCTAAACATGGGAACATTAATACCTTTGATAGCGACATCGAAGATTGGGCCATGTATGTAGAACGCATACAAAATTATTGTAAAGCAAATAAAATTCCAGATGAAGAGAAAGCACTAACATTATTAAACTTAATGGGTGCGAAGACATACGGGCAATTGAAACACCTTTTATCACCAGATGAACCGACGGATAAGACATTTGAGGAGATTGTTACTGTCCTGAAAAATCATCTAAACCCCACGCCGCTGATGCTAGCGGAACGATTTAAATTTTACAGCAGAAGGCAGCTGAAGGATGAAAGCAATGCTGAATATTTAATGGAATTGCGTAAGCTAGCAAAGTACTGTCAGTTTGGAACGAGACTGACAGAGGCGCTACGAGATAAATTTGTGTGTGGTTTATTAAAAGAAGATATACAAAAGCGACTGCTCGAGGAGAATGAGCTGACGCTTGAGAAAGCGGTCACTATGGCAGCAGCACACGAAGCCGCAGCGAGAGGCACGGCAGTAATGCAGCTACAGTCACCGGAACTCAGTACAAATAAATTGGGTTTGAGTACTGTAAAATGTTATCGTTGTGGAAAGACAACGCACGATCAGAACCAGTGTTGGTTTAAAAACCAAGAATGCAGAACGTGTGGCAGGCTTGGCCACATAGCTAAAGTATGCCGGTCAGGAAAGAAGACCAGCAACAAAAAGTCACCGCAAGGAAAATACATAAAGGTACACAAGGTGACAAAGAATAGTTCGACCGAACAGAAGTCAGATTCAGACGCTAGCAGTAATGAACTGGGTAGCTTAAGAGTACACAACGTTGGTAAGGATGCAGATCTCCAGACAATTTGGGTCACCCTTCAGATAGCAGGAGTCCAAGTAAAGATGGAATTGGACACTGGATCGGCATTGACGGTCATGAATAAGAAAGATTACAAAAGGTTATTCCAACATATTCCCTTACGGGATATGGAGATTATATTGAAAACATACACGGGGCAAAGAGTGTACCCCATTGGAAAGATAGAGGTAAAAGTGGTCCACAAGGGTGAAGAAAGCCAAGTAATGGACTTATATGTGCTACCTGAAGGAGGTCCACCACTACTGGGACGGGAGTGGATTAGGAAAATGAATATGGACTGGCACTCCTTGAAGGCACTAACGGTAGATTCCGGGGAAACAGATGTCAAACCTGAACGATTGTCCAAAATATTGGATGATGCTAAAGAGGTGTTCCAGCAGGGACTGGGAACACTGAGAGGAATTACGGCAAACATCAAGATTGATGAACATGCACACCCAAAAAATTTTAAAGCCAGACCGGTACCCTATGCAATACGACCTACTGTAGAAGCGGAACTGGAAGCGCTAGAACGTTCAGGTGTACTGTCTAAGGTAGATTGGAGTGAGTGGGCTACGCCCATTGTTCCCATTATGAAACGTCCTTCGAGCAACAAGCCAGGAGAACCAGGGAAGGTTCGCATCTGTGGAGATTTCAAAATCACCGATAATCCGGTGCTTCACACGGTGCAGTATCCGCTTCCGCGGATTGAGGATATTTTTGCTTCGTTGTCTGGCGGGAAACACTTCACCAAGATAGACCTGGCGCAGGCGTACTTGCAGATGGAGGTTGAAGAAGAGTCACGCCAATACCTCACGATCAACACGCATCGAGGTTTGTACCGGTACAATAGGCTGGTTTTTGGAGTGGCATCGGCTCCAGCAATTTGGCAGAGGGCCATGGAGCAGGTATTACAGGGAATTCCAGGCACACAATGTTACCTGGACGATATTCTGATTACAGGTGATGGTGATGAAGAACACCTCGCAAACTTGGAACTGGTGCTCAACAGACTGAAAGAGTATGGACTTAGAGTTAATCGGCAGAAATGTGAGTTCTTCCAGAAGCGGATCTCGTACTGTGGTCATGTCATTGACCGGGAGGGGCTTCATAGGTCTCCTGACAAGATAGAGGCAGTTGTAAAGGCTCCCGCTCCGGATAATGTCTCTCAGTTGAGGTCGCTTCTAGGATTGATTAACTATTACCATAAATTTCTACCAAATCTATCCACGGTACTGCACCCGCTAAACGCTCTTTTACAGAAGGGGGTACCATGGGAATGGAGCAAAAACTGTAAGAAGGCATTTCGCAAAAGCAAAGAATTGATCACCTCAGAGGAAGTGTTGGCTCACTTCAACCCGACACTGCCTATTCGGTTGGCTTGTGATGCTTCTCCATATGGTATTGGGGCAGTACTCTCACACAAGTTGCCAAATGGCACGGAAAGGCCAGTCGCGTTTGCATCCAGATCATTGACCTCCGCTGAGCGCAACTGTGCGCAGATCGATAGGGAGGCTCTCAGCCTTGTATGGGGAGTGAAGAAGTTTAATCATTACCTGCAGGGCCAAAAATTCACACTTCTGACAGACCATCAGCCGTTGGTATCCATTTTTAACCCTAAGAAGGGTGTTTCAGTGATGACAGCACAGCATCTCCAGAGATGGTCCCTTTTCCTAGGGGCACATCAATATCAAATAGAATTCAACGGTACGAAGCAGCATGGCAATGCTGATGGGCTGTCGCGCCTGCCACTACCTGAAGAAGAAACGACGAAAGTTGACCCCGTTGAGTTATTTCATTCGACCATCATCGAGTGTTTACCAGTCACCAATGCAAGTATTGAAAGAGAAACCAGGAACGACCCGACACTGTCCAGAGTCTACGAGGTGACAGTGAAAGGATGGCCAACACGTGGTGATCCTCTGTTACCGGCATTCTCGGCAAGGCGAGACCAGCTGTCCGTCTGCCATGGTACTTTGATGTACGGGACAAGAGTGATTATTCCTCCCAAGTTAAGGGAAAGAGTTCTAAAAGAACTGCATGTAGGTCATCTGGGGGGAGTTAAGATGAAAAGTCTTGCTAGGGCTTATGTATGGTGGCCGGGTATTGACCAACAGATAGAGGAGTTGACGAAAAGCTGCGCTGGGTGTCAAAAAGTGCAAAATGCACCTCCAATCGCACAACTACACCCATGGGAATGGCCTTCAGCCCCATGGCAACGCGTACATATTGACTTTGCTGGTCCATTCATGGACTCCATGTTCCTAATTGCGGTGGACGCACATTCCAAATGGCCAGAAGTGATCAAGATGAATACCACTACTTCAGAAAAGACAATTGCGGTGTTAAGAACAATATTCGCAAGGAATGGATTGCCAGAACAGATCTGTTCGGACAACGGACCACAGTTCGTGTCGGAAGAATTCCAAAAATTCTTAAAGAAGAATGGGGTGAAACATTATACCTCTGCCCCATATCATCCGGCGACAAACGGGTTGGCCGAGAGATTTGTCCAAACATTCAAAAAGGCAATAAAGGCCATGAATGATGATCAGATTCCGCTACAGCACAAGGTGGACAATTTCCTAATGGCATATCGAAACGCCGCTCATGCAGTGACTAACCAAAGTCCTGCCATGATGTTTTATAACAGAAGGTTGCGGTCCAGGTTGGATTTGTTAAAACCAAATGTGCGGAGGGAAGTGGAAAACAAACAGTTCCGGCATATTAATAACAAGACCACTCGAAGTTTCGACGTAGGACAACCAGTGTTGGCAAGGGGCTATGGAAACGAAAAATGGCAGTCCGGAACAATTCGGGCCAGACAAGGACCTCTAATGTACACAGTAGATATTGGTAACAATGTGATAAGGCGTCATGCGGATCAACTGGTAGAATCGAGAGCAAGGGTCGAACCCATGGTTGCGACAGAGACAACTGTGGAAGACGTTAATGAACCTGAAGCATCTACCTCGGCAGGGAATGTACCTGAGGATGATAACACCCAATGCATGGGAGACCAACTAGAGGAGTCACCTCAGCAACAGGAATCAGAGACCACTGAAAGGCGTTATCCAAACCGAATCAGAAGGCCTCCTGAGAGACTGAACCTTTGAACTGTTTATACCTGAAGTTATGTATGTTATTATGTTATGTTAAATGGGGATATGACTGTTAAGCTAAAAAGGGAGGATTGTGGTGTATGTAACCTGTTCCACCTTAAGAGAACTTAAACCTGTTCCACCTTAAGAGATGTACTACTTTCTCTGGCTGCTGTATACGTAATACCGGTGGTGACCACCGGTATATAAGCACTGTGTAGTAATATTGTATTTTAGTATAGTCCTGACCTCCAACCAGTAAAGACCTGTTGAACTTTAATCTTGTAGTCTGTGTTAGTGATTGCAACTAGAACACACAGACTTAACAGATGCCTCCTTCTCAGGCTGAAAAGCCGAAGTCTAAATGCCGGCCTTACCATCGATGCCCACACCCCAAAAATGAATAAATATTTAAAATATATAAATAGAGGTTTTTCTTTAAGTATGTGGCCCTTTGGATCTCCCCTTCAGTTCAGCACTGAAAACAAGATAATTACATACCATGGGGTAGGAAATAGAGAGTGCGACTATTCCAGGTCAGGTACTTTTGCTGTATGATTGCAGTTCCCATCAGCAGTGACACTGTGCCTTACACATGGGCCAACAGTCAACCTGACAACTGGAATCAAAGCCTTTTCACATCAGGTAAACTAAATGTTGTACTTCAGACTCACCGAGGAACCTTGAATTTTTTTGCTCAAAAGAGCAAAACATCTATCAAGAGCCATCAATCGCTGTCTGCATTTGGTATTTCCCTACACCTGGTTCCACTTGCACACTGGGGCACTGGAGTCAGTTGTCCCAGTGCCAGCAATTGAACACAGTATTTTCATTTTACGCTTGGTGAAAATTTAAAAAAGTGTATCGAGCTAATATCTGAAAGGGCATATAGGTAGCAATGTAATCTCAGGCTTGAGGTGGTGTGCTCATTGGTCGTAAGTGAGCAATCTTAGCACCTTGATGTGAATTACTGCCTTGTACTTTCCTTCCAGGTCAGTGATTCTCTTTTTAAAGAGGCACTGCCTTTATGGAAAAAATGTTGGCAAACCTTTTCTGTTGTAGGTTGGAGCGGTAGTGTCATGTGCAGATCCACGGTTCATGCAGCAGATGTTTGAAGAAAAAAAACATGTACCAAACACACTGGCCTAGAAATTCAGTTGGTTGCGCCAGCCGTTAGCGCCTTAAGAGAAGTGAATTTCGGGCGCTATGCGTGTAGCGTCCGGGCGCAGCGCGATCTGCGCCTCGTCCCAAATTAAGTAGACATTTAGCGCCGGCGCAAAGTCTCAGCGCGCGCTCACCTGCGCGCGCAGAAAATGACGTCATATCCTCGTGCAACGCCCTTTGCGCGCCCCGATCCAGAACTTCAGTGGGACCGCCCCATTGTGCGGCCGGCGGCCCGAACGCTTGTTTAGTGGAACGCAACAGAGCCGACGCGGGCCCCGGGGAGCGCAAATTAAAGGGCACTTACCCTGCACTATAAAGGACAGCCATTTTGCGGCAAACATTCTTGTGCAACGGATTTCTGGAGAGAGACCAAGGAAGAGAGCTTTCTGGTTTGGGCCAACACTAGCTAAGGTATTTTTGGCTTCAGGCCAGAGCGTTGCAAGTGGCCTCTTGGATATTTGACTGTTTGGCAGCATATTATGGGGGCTGCATGGGGTGCCAACGCTGAGTTTCAGCGTCATGTCCGTAGGGCTCGCAGACGCGGGGTGAGAGGGGCAGCCCTGGCTAGACGCAGAGGGGGCAACAGGCGTCGGCAACATAGGCCTTACCCAGTCAGGGCATACCGCCAGCAGCGCTCCTACCTCAACATGAGTGGCGCGTGATGTGTAAAAAGGCTGAGATTCCAAAAGGAGGTGGTTGCAGAGATCTGCCATCTGCTTCGCAGAGATCTGCGTCCAAAGCTCAGGAGCAGGACGTCTCTGTCAGTGGACGCGAAGGTGATGGTGGCCTTGAACATCTATGCCACCGGCTCCTTCCAATCCGCTGCTGGGGACATTGCTAACATATCCCAGTTCACCGTGCATTGCTGCATCCGCCAGGTGACCGATGCCCTTTTCAGAAGGAGACGCCAATTCATCTCCTTCCCCATGGCCCTGGAGAGGCAGCATCAGCGTGCACTGGGATTTGCAAGATTCGCGGCCTTCCCCTTGGTGCAGGGCGCCATTGACTGTACGCATGTGGCTTTGCGGGCACCTGTGGAGCATGCCGAGGATTACCGCAGCCGGAAGGGCTACCATTCCCTCAATGTGCAGCTGGTGTGTGACCACAAGCAGCGCATCCTAGCTGTCAATGCCCGCTTTCCAGGCAGCAGCCACGATGCCTTTATCCTGCGGCAGACAACTGTGCATGACATGTTCGAGGCACAGCCTCCCCCAAGAGGATGGCTTCTCGGGGACAAAGGCTATCCTTTGTGTACCTAGCTCATGACCCCGCTCCGCGCGCCCAGGACCCCTGCTGAAGAGGCATACAACGAGAGTCATCAAGCGAGCAGGAACATAATCGAGCAAACAATTGGCGTCCTCAAGCAGCGGTTCCGCTGCCTGGATCGTTCCGGCGGATCTCTGCAGTATTCGCCGGACCGAGTCTCCCAATTCGTCGTTGTTTGCTGCATGCTGCACAACCTGGCTCTCCGCAGGACTCAGGCACTGCCACCTCACGTTGGACCACCACCTCAGGAGGAGGAGCAGGAGGAGCATGAGGAGGAGGAGCAGGAGGAGGAGGAGTACCATCCCAGGAGGGAGCGAGAAGGTCCAAGGGCCGTCCGTCGGTGGCTTATTGAACGTCACTTCTAAGCCCCCTGTCAGGGAATGCCTTGTGGCCATGAAGGAACATGAACGCAGCCGCTCCGCAAGCCCTCAGCCGGCGAAGGCAACAAACACTTACAACAACAAACATGGACACTCTCTGAATAAAGAGAAATCTTTATTTTAGACAAATGAAACCCCTTCCCACATGAAACCCAGAAACATTCAACGGCCCCAAAAAACAGTACATCAAATGACTCACTCCCACAACCTGGGGAGGAATAACTGAACATTTGGACAAAAATGGCCTTCATCCTCGGCCTTAACCCAAAAAACATCCCCAGAAACAAAACAACCATCCCCAAAAGAAACATAGGCATCGCCATATAAAATAACACTTGGCCACACCGTCTACTTATTGGGCCGCGAGGCCGAGACCTTGTCGAGCCTTTTGGGGCCCCTGCCCGGCCTGCTGCTCCTCCGCAAGCTCTGCCCAGTGGCTGCTGCGAGGCTGGGGGAAGGCTCCTGAGGGTCAGATGTCCTTCCGGCAGATGCCCTTGGGGGGCGGCCTAGACGGGGTTTGGCCCTCGAGGGGCTGGCTGGTGATTGGCGCAGCTGTGCCTGGCCAACATCATTCGCAGCCGCTTGCCGTTGAGGCTCCACTGGGGGAGTGGCGGTGACGGCTGGAGGAATGTGTGCAATCTGGTGGATGGGAGGCGCTGGCTGGTGATGTGGCACTCTGGCACTCGCCCGGGCCCGCACTGCAGCATGCGCACCAATCTGCCGAAGGGCAGCCCGCTGTGCTGCTGCAGCGCGGCGGGTGTCCAGGCGATGCCTGGCTGACGCAGCGCGTGTGGCAGCAGTGAGTGCCCCTGTTGCCCTGGTCTGCGACCGCAACAGAGCAGCCACTGTCTGGACGGCATCACTGATCAGCCGGCCACTCGCGGCATGTGAGGCCCCGAACTCGCGCACACTACTAGCCAGGGACTCGATCACCTCAGGCATCCGTGCCACTACCCCCATCAGCTCGGTGTGCCGGCGATCCGAATCCTGGGCCATTTGATCGAGGTGGCGCGCCTCCTCTGAGTTGAACGTGTCCGGACTGGAGTCCGGACTCGCCCGCTGGGGGGCAGGGGGCCGAGCTGGCCGACCCTTGCCACGTTGCCGGCGGCGACTGGGTCCAGCAACTGCACTCCCCTCCGATCCTTCCCCCCTCTTGGGGGAAGGCCGCGGACCAACCGCAGCCCTCCTGGGTTGCTGGACGCCACTGGTCCCAGCAGCTACACTCCCCTCCGACACTTCCTCCAGGCTCTCCTCCAGGGAAGACGTGTCCACTACTTCGGCATCTGCAGCCGGACCTGAGTGCTGCCCTGATGGTCCGCCTTCCTCTTCCTCCTCCTCCTGCTCCTCCTCCTCTTCGGAGGGGCTGTCACTGGCAGCTTCAGGGAGCTCCTCATCACCAGCTGAAAGCAGGAAGGCACAAGAGTAGCTTTAGAGTGAGGAGAGGGCGTCAGCGAGGGAGGCATGACTGGTGGCATTCAGCGCATTGGTCGGACAGTGGCAAAGGAGGTAGATCGGATGCGCAAGTGCGACAAGAGAGGTCCAAAAGGTGATGTCCATACCATTGTGGCCCAGAAGAGGGTCGGCATCTCCACAGGCGACGGGCCCAATCACCCGGGCTCCCATGAGGCGACTCACGCGCTCCTCCAGGGGAGTGAGCTCCTGGATCTGGGGGTGGCCTCCCCCGGTCTCCTCCTGGTGCCTTCGGTTGTTTGCAAGTTTTTTGCCTGCAAGAGAAAGGACGGCCTGTAAGTACGGTGTGTAGCCCTGATGTGGTGTGCACTGCCTCCCATGGTGGAATAGCTTGGCCAGTGTGTAGCCCTGATGTGGTGTGCACTGCCTCCCATGGTGGAATAGCTTGGCCAGTGTGTAGCCCTGATGTGGTGTGCACTGCCTCCCATGGTGGAATAGCTTGGCCAGTGTGTAGCCCTGATGTGGTGTGCACTGCCTCCCATGGTGGAATAGCTTGGCCAGTGTGTAGCCCTGATGTGGTGTGCACTGCCTCCCATGGTGTAAAGTGCAGAATGTGCAATTGATGTTCATGCCTGTCCCATAGCTGCTGGCTGAGGGCTGGCCATTAGGGCTTTCAGGTCCCTTTGCCCATCATGTCAGGTGTTCATGCAAGGATGAGGAGGAGACTGGAAAGGGTACTCACCCTGACAATCCTGGTCAGGTCATTAAACTTCTTCCGGCATTGGACATTGTCCCTGGGGGCATCGCTGGTGGCCGACACCCTGCGGGCGACCTCCCTCCAGGCTTTCCTATAGACGCTGGTGGGAGGCTTCCTGCCAGTGTCCGGGAACAAGATGTGCTGTCTCTTCTCCAAGGCCGTCACCATCACCTTCAAGTCATGGGCTGAGAAGCGCAGGGCACGCTCACGGGCCTTCTGTACCGTTGCCATGGCTCCTTCTGCTCACCAGCAGTGTTCAGGCCTAGCTGGAAGGCTGCAGTGTGCAGGCCGTTGCAGCAGACCAAGTCGACCCTTCCCCCTTTAAGAGCTGGCCGGCGCCACGGTGTCTGCTGTCAATCAAGAAATGACCGCACCTGCGCTGCGCCCGGCCTTGACGCTATCCCTCAGCACCGCCGGCTTAGCGCCTAAAGATAGTCGTGCATCGCCAGTTTTAGCGCTCCAGCAACCTCTTAGGGCGAAGCTACTGAATATCGGCGAAGTGCCCTCGACTTTGCGCCGGGCGCAAACTTTAGCGCCCACCCGACTTTACCGCCCCAAAACTGGCTATACTGAATTTCTAGGCCACTATTTTTCAAGCAGCCGATGCCCCTTTATACCTCATTGTAGCTTAACTCATCCTGAGAGGTGTGAAAATGGAACTAATGGATGGATAATTCATGTGGGATACAAAGAACTCCACACCCCAGGTCTCAATAGGCACCCCCAGCACACGGAGCTATGTGTTGAGATCACAGATTCGTCAAACCTATCCTATAAGTTCCAGGTAGGAGCAGATCCCAACTGGTTAGATGAGTGAAGAGCATGATGTCACAATCGGGTTCAGAGTCAGAGCGTTAAAAACGTAAGACTCATTAACAAGAATGGAAATAGCACTGGGGGGGTTCGTGGGTCTGGGATCGCGGGGGGGGATCGATTGGGGGAGGGAGGGGGGGCTCGGTCGGGGGGGTCGGTCGGGGGAGGGTCGCGGGGAAGGGGGTCGCGGGTCTCGCGGGGGGGAGAGGGTCGGGGGAGGGGGGTCAGGGGAGGGGGGTCGGTCGTGGGGGGGTCGGTCGGGGGAGGGGGAGGGTCACGGGGGAAGGGGTTGCGGGGGGATGGGGGGTCGGGGGAGGGGGTCTTGGGTCTCGCAGGGGGGTCACGGGGGGATGGGGTAGTTGCAAGAGTCTCTCGGCTGAGGCTGGGGCTGGGGTGCGGGTAGTGGGGCCGTGTCCAGGGCTCCCACTCCTCCCGGCCCATCTGAGGAGAGATGTTTTTTAAACTTACCCTCGAGAGCCTTGTTGGCCTCTCGGCAGCTTTAACGGGCCTGCTGACGGTGGCGGGCAGCCCACTGAGGAGCGGATGAGGCTCCGGCGAGAACTTCAGCGGTCTGCCAAAACCAGCGACGCGAAAATGGAAACTATCGTCAGAACGGAGCAGGAAATGGAGCCTCTTCACATTAGCTGCGCCCCCCGCTCCCTTCTTGCCCATCGGGGAGAGTTCAAATACCCCCTCACCCTTCAAAAGTACTTCATTAGCTGCAAAGATCTTTGGGACATTCTGGGATTGTGAGCGGTGCTACATAAATGCAAATTCTTTCTTTGCACAAGCCGATTTCCCACTGCAGTTTCAGTATAATTACTTACTTACACATGTCATCAGCTTTTCTGTAAGGTTATTTTTGAGTTGTTGGATTTTTTGACGGTGTTGTTCGGCTTTGGCCTGTTTGGGTTAATTTGTATAGATCCAGATGTAAGTTAAGGTTGCCAACTCTGATTGGACCTATTCCAGGAGGATTCATCACGTGACCTCTTGCCACCAACAAACCCGGCCCCAGTCAAACGGCATTTTTTTCCCATCTCAAGTTTTTTTTCCATCAGTAATAAACAAAAGTGTTCAAAAGAAAATTTTTAAAACACACATGTCTTTTTAATACTCTGGGTTGCTCGCCGCAGGTTAATCTTTAATTGCTAGAAACTCCAGGACAATCCTGGAGGATTGGCAACCCTAATGTAACTACTTGATAATCTTAAATTCTCCGTCAGCCTCTGTGGATGAGATTGACAGTTCTGGTAGGAAGGTTCACCAGACTGGTTCCTGGGATGGGGGTATTGTCCTATGAGGAGAGATTGAGTAGACGAGGCCTATATTCTCTCGAGTTTAGAAGAATGAGAGGTGATCTCATTGAAACATACAAAATTCTTACAGGGCTGGACAGGGTAGATGCAGGGAGGATGTTTCCCCTGGCTGGGGAGTCTAGAACCAGGGGTCACAGTCTCAGAATAAGGGGTCGGCCATTTAGGACTGAGATGAGGAGACATTTCTTCACTCAGAGGGTGGTGAATCTTTGGAATTCTCTACCCCAGAGGGCTGTGGAGGCTCAGCCGTTGAGTATATTCAAGACAGAGATCGATAGATTTTTGGATATTAAGGGAATCAACTGAAATGGGGATAGTGTGGGAAAGTGGAGATGAGGTAGAATATCAGCCATGATCTTATTGAATGGTGGAGCAGGCTCAAAGGACCAAATGGCCTATTCCTGCTCCTATTTCTTATGTTCTTAACTCGCCTCTGAAGTGGCCTAGCAAAAATTCTGTGGATAGGACATGGATACAGCTTTAACTACTTCCTCTTTTCTGGGCAGGAAGCTAAAGACTTTGTTATGTTCATTAATAAATAAACATTCTTATTATGAACACAGCTAGCTTTTGCTAGTTACTTTATTGAGCACATGTGGACTAGGTACAGTATCTGTAGAGGCTTCCATCTTGACTGCTGCCTTGTGGGTAGCCTAGTGCCTCATGGGTAATGTAGTCTTAATATATCTACAGCTGGGTAGTGTAGTCTTATACATACAGCTCCACCTAGTGTCCACTATAGAATGACATGTTATTGATCACTACAGACTTGACCTATGGCCCTCCCACAGCTTTTTGAGTTGGCTACCAAGCTCCAAGATGTGGTTGCCCGGGCAACTACCCACTTCTCCCCCGCCCCCCCCCACCCTCCCACCAACACTTTTATGTTAGTGTGAATGCTATTGGAATGTCTCAGAGAACCTCATTGTCTCAAATTGATGTGATATGTGAAAAATACCATTGCTCCAGCTGCATTGTCTGGACCGAACTGACATCCCCCATAAACAGAGTGCGTTGTGTGGATTTAATTGATTGTAAACTGAATTTACCTTAAGAGCATCAACTTAATAGAAGTGCAAGTTATTGTTCACTGTTGATGCAGCGGAAACAACTTATAACTTCAGGCTCTTTGCAAGATTAAAAATAAAACACACATCCCCCGTGGGTGCAAAGTGACTCGCTGTAACTCTGAACTGCTTTTCGTTGGGAACACAAGTTGTGGGTATTGCACCCACTTCACCAGCACTGGCTACTCATTTCAGATGACAGCGCAAATATCTTGGGGGTGATTTTGCCAACGGGGAGCTTTTGGAGGCGGAACTCCCACTTGTCGGGTTTCAGTCCCGCCTCCAACAATTTCTGGCCAACCTACGCCATTTTCCCTTGATTGACTTTGTTAAGCCCGCCCAGCGGTCTTAGCAGGCCAATTAAGTGAAAGCCGATTGCAGAGAACATCAACGTATGATGTTTCATCTGTCAAAGATTTTTGACAGATGAATTGTCATCGTTTGACAGCTCTGTGAAGCTGTCAAACGATGACATTCTCTGTAGTTTGATGAGGTTTTATCATTCTTGGTGTTACATAGCAATAAAAGTGATTATTCTTTCCTTTGGAGCTTACTATCTGACACGAATCAGTCATTCATGAAAGAAAGACTTATGAAATAATACTGAGCGGCCTACGGGTGGCGCTGTCCAGGGAGAGTATAAATACTCGGGCACGGGCCCAGCTTGCGCAGGACATTCTTAACAGGAACTAGTGAAGGACACAACTAGACCTCCATGTTGTAAAACAGTTGATTAAAGCTTTGTTTAACGCTTAGACCAAGTGCCTAGTAGTTTTCTTATGTCACTATCTATACCTGCACATCTGGTGCGTGCAAACCTACTGCATGCAAGGTTGATGAGGAGTTACTTACATACAGCTCAAATTTTGGTCATTTCCAAGTTGCATGTGAATAGTAACGAGGGATTTGTGAAGGAATCAGGAGGTGGGAAAGACCTGCGCACAAGCAGATTTTGTGAAATATTCAGTACTTTACTGAGGATTTGTTATGACGATGGTGGGTCAGTACGACAACACAGTGTAGCTCCAATTCCAGCGGCAGCATGGTGGGATATGGCTTTGTGCCACTTTGTCTCCAATTTCCTTCGCCCCCCAACAATTGGTCCACGGTACCTTCAGCTGCCTAGGCCCTCAGCTCTGGAATTCCCTGCCTAAACCTCTCTGCCTCTCTACCTCTCTTTCCTCCTTTAAGACGCTCCATAAAACCTACCTCTTTGACCAAGCTTTTGGTCACCACCTGTCCCAATATCTCCTTATGTGCCGAATCTTGTCTGATAACGCTCCAGGGAAGAGCCTTGGGGTGTTTTACTGCATTAAAAGCGCTACATAAATGCAAGTTGCGGCTGTTAAGCCAATCTCAGTTTAATGCTGACAGGAGGCACTGAGCAGAGGTCAAGGGGTCCCTCGATGGCGAGGAAGAAAAATCAGAGGGAAAGCCATCACTGAGCTGCTTGCACAGCTCCGAGCGAATGACCGAAGAGCAACATGAGCTGAGGCTTGGGAGCCAGTCACAAACCTGACTTCTTAACCAGGGACGGTGCGAGGCTCAGGGAAGACCCAAAACTGGATGATAGGCACCTAAAAAAATCAATATGAGAGATGAGTAAGCGTCAAATCCTGGTTGTTCTTTAGTATTTTTTTTAATGTGCACATTTAATGGAGATCTTAGCTACCAAACTTTTTTTTTTTGCAGTGTTGGTTAAATGTGTGATTTATCTGTGGGGAGTGGGGCAAGTACACACACTTATTGGTTATGGAACTGGATCAGCAACCCATAGGCCGTGAGTTCAAATCTCACCATGGCCACAAATCTGGCAATTCTGGGCATGCACCAGTAAAAAGGATCAGGAAAGGTGCTGGATTTTTGTAAAAATCCAACTGATTCGCTAATGTCTGTCAGGAACCTGCCACCCCTCCCTGGTGTGGTCTACATGGGACTCTAAGTCCCATACACTATTTACTCTTGATGCGCTCTCAAGTGACCCCAGCAAGCAAGCCACCCATGTGTACAAACAATCGCTACTTGAGCAAGTAGGGATGGGTAATAAATGCGGCCTTGCCACTGATAGACATGTCCCGAGAACAAATAAATAAAAATAACCCTGCCTTCCCTTGCTCAACAGTGAGTCAACCCAGCAGTATTGCTGAGGTTGGCCACTTGTATCACTAACAATACAGGTAATTGGATCACACAGCACAAGGAGGCCATTCGGCCCTTCGTGCTTGTGCCAGCTCTCCAATTAGTCCCACTCTCCTGTTATTTCCCCACAGCCTTTCAAATGTTTCCTTTTCAAGTATTTATACAATTCCCTTTTGCAAGTTACTATTGATTCTGCTTCCAATACCCTTTTCAGGCAGTGCATTTCCAGATCACAACAACTCGCTCCGTAAAAAAAATAGTCTCTTCATCGCCCCCTCTGGGTTTTGATTTGTCAGTTATCTTCAATCTGTGGCCTCTGGTTACTGACCCACCTGCCACTGGAAACAGTTTTACCTTATTTACCTTACCGTCTGCGCTCACTTGGAGGTCAAACTCCAAATCATCGTCAACACCTTCACCGAAGCATACGAGAGCATGGGCCTTACACTAAACATCTGTAATACAAAGGTCCTCTACCAACCTGCCCCCGCCACACAATACTGCCCCCCGATTATCAAAATCCACGACAAGGCCTTGGACAACATGGTCCACTTTCCATACCTCGGGAGCCTACTGTCAACAAGGGCAGACGGCGACAACGATGTCCAACACTGCCTTCAGTGTGCCAGTGCAGCCTTCGGTCGCCTGAGGAAGAGAGTGTTTGAAGACCAGGACCTCAAACCCGGCACTAAGCTCATGGTCTACAGAGCAGCAGTGATACCTGCTCTGCTGTATGCCTCAGAGACATGGACCATGTACAGCAGGCACCTCAAAGCACTGGAGAGGAACCGCCAACACTGCCTCCGCAAGATCCTGCAAATCCATTGGCAGGATAGGCGCACCAACGTCAGTGTTCTCACTCAGGCCAACATCCCCAGCATCGAAGCTTTGACCACGCTCGATCAGCTCCGATGGACGGGTCACATTGTCTGCATGCCCGATACGAGACTCCCAAAACAAGCGCTCTACTCGGAGCTCCGACACGGCAAGAGAGCCCCAGGTGGGCAGAGGAAATGCTTCAAGGACTCCCTCAAAGCCTCCTTGAAAAAGTGTAACATCCCCACCGACACCTGGGAATCCCTGGCCCAAGACCGCACAATGTGGAGGAGAAGCATCCGGGAAGGTGCCGAACATCTCGAGTCTCTTCGCCGGGAGCAAGCGGAAGCCAAGCGCAGGCAGCGCGAGGAGCGCACGTCAACCCAAGCGCCCCACCCACCCGCCCCTTCAACCACCATCTGCCCCACCTGTGACAAAGACTGTAGGTCCTGGATTGGACTCTTCAGTCACCTGCGAACTCATTTTTAACGTGGAAGCAAGTCATCCTCAGTTCCGAGGGACTGCCTAAGAAGAAGAAGATTTATTCCATTAAAAACCCTTCAGAATTTTGAACACCTCCATTAACTCTCCCCTTAACCTTCTCTGCTCTAAGGAGAATAATCCCAGCTTCTCTAATCTCTCCTCTACTAAGCTTGGAGTAAAAACAGAAAATACTGGAATTGCACAGCAGGTTTGTCAGCATCCGGAAGGAGAAAAGACAGGGCAATGTTTGGGTGTGGTGCCTTCACCAGTATTTACTTTGTACCTCTGCTACACTGCTTGGTGCAGTGTAACTGGTGCATTGCAGACTGTCCTGAAGAACCCGTCTCTTTAAACCTGTGCGCTGCGTCCAAAGAATCCAAAGCATGTTTGCTTGCTTGAGCACAGAGGCAGAATGCTAATTGGACATGATAGAAGGTATTATGTGTAAACTCTGGCAGTTCCCCTAAAGAAAAGAGTAATCAGAAAAGATCAAGTTAAAGCCAAGAAAAATTGGCAGAGTTGGAAACCCCTGGGGCAGGTGCAGATTACTACACAATACTCAATTAGATAATTTCAATTCAGGCTGACTGCATACCATTCGCATTTCATCGTGCAGTCAGCATCACAGGTGATCTCATCTTGGACCCTGTCAATTGTTAAAGTAAAAAAAACAAGGTTCTTCCAGCGCTGACAAATTCCCATCTGACCAATCAGGAGCAGCAGCAACAGTGAGAAGGCTGGAGATGCACAAAGCCAAATAGGTGAACCCACACTACGGGCTGAATCTCTTGTTTTTTGACATTCTACTGTTTGTGTGTCACCAACATGTAGCGAGTGTGCATGTGCGGTATGTTATTTGATGGTGTGGTGCAGGCTACCATGCCAAACGCAGGCATGCATGGGTATGTAGTGACAGATGCTAATGATGCACACGACACAAAGAGCTGAAGTTGGCTCCATTGCCCTCGGAATACAATGCAGCATCGAAATGTCTGACAGCTGCGACTGGGAGAAAACGCAGCGATACTCTCAATGGCAAAAATAAAGCTGCATATTGATTACGAGTCCAGCACAACTCACCCAGTGGACCCCAAATCACTCCAGTACCTGCTCCAATAGACTGGGAAAGCTTAAACCGAGGCCCCGTCTGCTCTCTCAAGTGGACATAAAAGATCCCATGACACTATTTCGAAGAAGAGCAGGGGAGTTATCCCCTGGTGCCCTGGGCAATATTTATCCCTCAACCAACATAAAAAAAACACAGATTATCTGGTCATTATCACATTGCTGTTTGTGGGAGCTTGCTGTGCACAAATTGGCTTGCGCGTTTCCCACATTACAACAGTGACTTTTAAAAATGTGTTTATGGGATCAAGGCGTCACTGGCAATGCCAGCATTTATTGCCCATCCCTAGTTGCCCTTGAAAAGGTGGTGGTGAGCCGCCTTCTTGAACCGCTGCAGCCCGTGTGGTGATGGTACTCCCACAGTGTCGTTAGGTAGGGAGTTACAGGATTTTGACCCAGCGACGATGAAGGATCGGCGATATACTTCTAAGTCAGGATGGGGTGTGACTTGGAGGGAAACTTGGAGGTGATGGTGTACCCATGCGCCTGCTGCCCTTGTCCTTCTAGGTGGAAGAAGTCGCGGGTTTGGGAGGTGCTGCCGAAGAAGCCTTGGCGAGTTGCTGCAGTGCATCTTGTAGATGGTACACACTGCAGCCACGGTGTGCCAGTGGTGGAGGGAGTGAATGTTTAAGGTGGTGGATGGGGTGCCAATTAAGCGGGCTGCTTTGTCCTGGATGGTGTCGAGTGTTGTTGGAGCTGCACTCATCCAGGCAAGTGGAGAGTATTCCATCACACTCCTGACTTGTGCCTTGTAGATGGTGGAAAGGCTTTGGGGAGTCAGGAGGTGAGACACTCGCTGCAGAATACCCAGCCCCTGACCTGCTCTTGTTGCCACGGTATTTATGTGGCTGGTCCAGTTAAGTTTCTGGTTAATGGTGACCCCCAGGATGTTGATGGTGGGGGATTCGGCGATGATAATGCCATTGAATGTCATGGGGCAGTGGTTAGACTCTTGCTTGTTGGAGATAGTCATTACCTGGCACTTCTGTGGCGCGAATGTTACCTGCCACTTATCAGCCCAAGCCTGAACGTCGTCCAGGTCTTGTTGCATGTGGGCATGGACTGCTTCATTGTCTGAGGAGTTGCGAATGGCGCTGAACACTGTGCAGTCATCAGCAAACATCCCCATTTCTGATCTTATGTTGGAGGGAAGGTCATTGATGAAGCAGCTGAAGATGGTTGGGCCTAGGACACTGCCCTGAGGAACTCCTGCAGCCATGTCCTGGGGCTGTGATGATTGACTACACTTCAAAAGTACTTCATTGGCTGTAAAGCGCTTTGAGACATCCGGTGGTCATGAAAGGCGCTATATAAATGCAAGTCTTTTTTTCTTTTATCAGAAGCAATGAGAGCGATTCATTTATTTAGCGCCTTTGCAGACGACACTAGGATAGGAGGCACAGTAAGTTGTGTGGATGGGAGCAGGAAGTTGCAAAGGGACATCGATCGATTAAGTAAGTGGGCAAAACTATGGCAGATGGAGTTCAATGTCAGGAAATGTGTGGTCATCCACTTTGGATCTGAGAAAGACAAATTGGAATATTTTCTTAAGGATGAGAGACTAGGAGCTGTGGAGGAGTAAAGAGATTTAGGTGCCCATGTACACAAATTACTAAAAGCTAGTGCACAGGTACAAAAGTAAAAAGACTATGGAATGTTGGACTTCCTCTCAAAGGGGTTGAAATTCAAAAATGAGAAAGTGATGCTTCAATTGTACAGAGCCTTGGTCAGACCCTGTCTGGAGCACTGTGTTCAGTTTTGACACCGAACCACATGCAAGATATATTGGCCTTGGAAGGGTGATCTAATCGAGGTGTTTCAAATAATAATGGGGAGATACAGAAAAACTATTTCCTCTTGTGGGGGGAACCCAGAACAAGGGGGCATAATCTTAAAGTTAGAGCTAAACCACTTCTATGCGGGTTTTGTTGTGGGGTTTGCAGGCTCCACATCTGCCCAGCTCCTGTTTGGGGGAACAGTGGAAGTGTAAATGGGACAGAGCAGGGGGTATAGCATGGCTGTTGGGATGTGGAGGACACTGGCAAGGCCTGGCATTTATTGCCCATCCCTAGTTGTCCTTGAGAAGATGGTGGTGAGCCGCCGCCTTGAACTTTTGCAGTCCTTGTGGTGAAGCGACAATGAAGAAACACAGTCTGAATCAGGATGGCGCGTGAGGTTGGAGAGGAACTTGGAGGTGATGGCGTTCCCACAACAATGCAGCTCTAGTCCTTCGCGGTGATGGAGGTCACAGGGGAAGGAGGTGTTGTCAAAGTAACAGAGAGGTGTTGTCGCTGCAGTGAATCCTGTAGATCATACACACTGCGCTGGTAGTGGAAGGGGTGGATATTGAGCCTAGTGCCATGGGGGGGGGGGCCTAGAACTGCCGCTGTAATGTAAAAGCATCTGTGGCTGGAGAGCAGCGGAAATGTAAATGGTAGAGAGCAGGGAGTACAGAGCAGTTCTTCATTATTTGCTCTCGACAAATAAGGCATCAAGGGGTGACATGAATCAGTCATTCATGAAAGAAAGACTTATGAAATAATACTGAGTGGTCTATGGGTGGCGCTGTCCAGGGAGAGTATAAATACTCGGGCCTGGGCCCAGCTTGCACAGGACATTCTTAACAGGAACTAGTGAAGAACACAACTAGACCTCCATGTTGTAAAACAGTTGATTAAAGCTTTGTTTAATGCTTAGACCAAGTGCCTAGTAGTTTTCTTACGTCAAGGGGTATGGGGAGAGAGCGGGAATATGGTATTGAGATAAAGGATCAGCCATGATCAAATTGAATAGCGGAGCAGGCTCGAAGGGCGAATGGCCTATTCCTGCTCCTATGTTTCTATGATCTGAGCAACACAGGCAGGGCCGGCACTTATTGCCCATCCCTAGTTGCCCGGAAGCACACATCATCTGATGAGAGACACGAATCCCTTGCTCTCGTTTTCCTTTGCCAACCCTAAAACCTCTATATATTGTACAAGATTTTTGTACTACTAAACAGGGATGATGCAATCAGTTGGAGCAAGTTCAAAACCAGTATCCCTGGCGGCAGTGCCGGAACAGGGCCTGGCTTATTCTAGCTGTCAATCATCGCCTCTGTGTTACAAGATTTCTCATTGGAATTCATTCTAAATTTCAATCTCACGCAGAGAAATCTAATTAGGATTCAACGGTCCTTCATTTAAAATTAAAATGAAGTCACAAGCTAACCACATACTTTTAATTCACAGCCTGTGAGATAATGCATCCCATATTTAAACAAACAGGTTTTTAAATTAACAAAATCCTAATTATGTAACTTGTATTGTATTCCTAAAATCATATTGTTCCCATTTGTTAAATTAACTACAATATTCCCTCTGGAGGATATGATAAATTTAAGATATCTTGGGTGTTTCAGCACTTAGCTCTTGTTAGGTTGCCCACTATGAAGGTGGGAGTACAATAAGTGACAAGAAAATGTGAGGTTTTCCTGTGTAGAATGTAGTGTTTCCAGCTCTCCCTCTGACTCAGTAAGTAATTACAAAGAATGTACAGCACAGAAATAGGCCATTCGGACCCACTGGTCCATGCCAGTGTTTATGCTCCACACGAGCCTCCTCCCACCCTACTTAATCTAACCCTACCTGCATAACCTCCTATCCCTTTCTCCCTCATGTACTTACCTAGCTTCCCCTTAAATGCACCGATGCTATTCACTTCAACTACTCCATGGGGTAGCAAGTTTCACATTCTAACCACTTTCTGGGTGAAGAGGTTTCTCCTAAATTCCTAATTGGATTTATTAGTGAATATCTTATATTTATGATCTCTAGTTTTGGATTCCCCCACAAGTGGAAACATTTTCTCCACGCCTATCATATCAAACGCCTTTATAATTTTAAAGACCTCTATTAGGTCACCCCTCAGCCTTCTCTTTTCTAGGGAGAAGAGCCCCAGCCTGTTTAGCCTTTCCTGATAGTTGTAACTTCTCTATTCTGGCATCATCCTTGTAAATCTTTTTTGAACCTTCTCCAGAGTCTCTATGTCCTTTTTGTAATATGGAGACCAGAACTGTGCACAGTACTCCAAGTGTGGTCTCACCAAGGTTCTATGACAAGTTTAACGTAACTTCTCTGCTTTATAATTCTACTCCTCTAGAAATGAACCCCAGTACTTGGACTTTATGGGCTCAGCTGCAGCGGTATTGAGCAATTCTAAGCATGAATGTTCCACGTTTAATGTCCTGGTTTGGCAATGGGGTTGCTGCTCTTGGCCTCAGCATCCCTCAGCTCAGGCGAGGAAAAAAATAATCAAGCGGACTTCCAGCTGCCGATTACCATCCCGTGACTCTTGCTGGATAGGGTGAATGTTGAGTGAGGACAGATCACGGTCAGCCGGATACCCTCCTGACACCACCGAGGCACACACATGAAGAGTGGCCATTGTGTGAGATACTGGAGACCCAGTGTACCTCGGCAAGAATTGCCGCCATAAAGGAGAAAATTAGGAGGGTGAATTAAATATTTTACAGCTAGAGGTTTCCAGGCATTTTTTATTAGAAACACCAAGCTGCCGAAACCTTCTCAAATGTGACGCACAGAGAGACTCTTCCTCACCGAGTTTTACATTGTGTAGAATGGGCCTATACTTTGTGGAGTTTAGAAGAATGAGAGGTGATCTCATTGAAACATATAAGATTCTGAGGGGGATTAACAGGGTGGATGCTGAGAGGTTGTTTCCCCTGGCTGGAGAATCTAGAACTAGAGAGCATTGTGCTGCCTTCCTTTAGGAATTTATGTTAGTTTTCAAGTTAATTCAGGGGTTTCAGTAATTTGGGTCGATTTCCATTGTGTGCCGCCACCTAGTGGATATTTGGTACCTAGCAAGTGCAGTAAAGCGCAGTAAAGCGCAGTAAAGTGCGGTAAAGTAAACTGCTGTATAGGACAAGACCTGCAGCTCGACACATGGTCTTGCAGTTATTTTCTTGTTACGCTTCGGCCTTGGACACTATTTGTCTGTAAGTACTTGAGAATGTTATAGATGATTAGTGTACACTATATTTTGCAGAAAATGTTTAGTTTGTAACCTTTCTCTGTAAGCAAACCTGCACAGCTAGCCGTGAAGTGCTCGCTCTCTGTGTCTAGCTGGTTAACTTGTAGCTGTATTTTGATGCACTATGTACAGGGCTAATTTAAAGTGAATGTAAGAGAATGCCTTTCAGTTTGCTAAATGTATATTCACAGTAAGCTGTGTTTTCACATGTTTTGGTAAGTTACATGCCAAATGTATTGTGTTGCTCAGGCTTACCTAAATTTGTGTATACATATCAGTTATGTGCTTGTGTACTAATGTGTGCTTCCATTTCTGTATTGTATTTCAGTTTCACAATAAGAATCTTTCAGTAAAGTTTACAAGAAAAGTCAAGCCTTGTGATTTTTATGGGAAGATATCAAGTTGTTAGCTACCTGTCTAGCTCTGCATAGGAACGCGCTGCAAGGGCAGAACAGGCATAGGGCAAAGGGTCGGCCTTTTAAGACTGAGATGAGGAGGAGTTTCTTCACTCGGAGGGTTGTGAATCTTTGGAATTCTCTGCCCCAAAGTGCTGTGGATGCTCAGCCGTTGGGTATATTCAAGGCTGAGATCGATAGATTTTTGGACTCTAGAGGAAATACAGAGATCGGGTGGGAAAGTGGAGTTGAGGTCGAAGATCAACCATGGTCTTATTGAATGACGGAGCAGGCTCGAGGGGCCATATGGCCGACTCCTGCTCCTAATTCTTATGTTCTATTTTTTAGCTTTTTCAGTTTTTTAAACTTTTTCGATACTACTGAAGATGTAAATTAATTTTGATGCCTCTCTTGGACAGTAATACCACGAGAAATTTTTTAAGAATTGTAATGCCAAGAGATTTGTTCAATTATAAACCCTCCGGAACATTATGTTCCTTATGATAGGGTTTGTTCAGTACTTTTGAGATCTGAGTTAATGTCGCTCCTTGTGGATTGAAATGAAAAACGACCATTACAGCATGCTCTAGTACAGAGGATCAATAGAGGTCTGACACTCCATTAGGGCAGTCTATAATGAGCTCTATACAGTAACAGTAGGCAGCACAGCCAGCTCCTCATTACTGTGCATCTAATCACTAAAATATTGGCATTGCGAATATGATTAGTCATCAGTGTTGTGGGCTTCTTCGGATCCTCTCTCCAAAAGTTACCTTTAGATTGTTAATTGTCTCCTCTCTGTGTAATGATGTTGCTTGCTGCTGGGGGATGATCTCTCATTGCAAGTTTGAAGTCTGCTTAATCAGCTCCATGGATGGGTTCAATCTATTTCCATTCAGTCAGCAATAGGTCCCGTCTACTCCAAACTTAGCAAAAGTGTCTCGATGTGAAATATGACCTGCCTCTTCTCTTTTCAGATGCTGGTTGTGTGTTTCCAACATTTTCTGGTCCCTTCCTGTATCCCTATCAATCTTCTACACAATATTGGGATTCCTGTCGATATAGGGGAACCGGAACATTAAAGCGAGTCTTTACAACTTTAAGGAGGTTTCTGGTTTCTGGAGGACCTGAAAGAGCCCATCTCAGAAATCCCACAATGTTGTCTACCAGGGGATGTTTACAGTGGAGCACACCCTATATCTGCTGCAGCATGAACACCTTCCATGTGTTTTTTGCATTGTAACCTTGCAATACTCCTCCAGCAGTGTACAATCCCTTGGTGTAGTGCTACATCATATAAACCAGTAGGTGTAAATTTGATGTCCTGTCTGTGCAACGTCAACTGATCTCAACCACGGCACCATTTTATGTGCTAAAACTGGCCTCAGAACCAGGTTTCTGCTCTTAATTGATCTCTAGTGACCCCACCAGGAAGGCTACTTGCGAGCATTGGGGAAGGACAGGGTCAGACTTGGCTGTGATGGCCTCTGTGGTGGAATAACCTGCTGACAGTCACAACAAAAGGCCTGAAACTTCCGGGGTCCCGGGTAAGAACGGCAGAGTGGGGCTTATGCTCGTTGAAATTTGAAGGAGGCTGATCCTGTCAGAAATTTAAGGGTCAGCTGAACTTAGTAATGCCGGCGAGATAAGGTGGGGGAGGGCTGGTTGGGGGGGAAAGTGTCCCTCCAGCAGGGATCTAGACATGCCATGGGAGCCCGGGAAGGAGGCAGACTTCCTTATTAAAAAGGGCTCCATGCAGTTAAAGGACTGAGCAGGTTCTTTGGAAGATGGGGTGAAGCGGTTGGAGCTAAAGAAGGATAAGGGTGTGCTCTTAATGTCTTCCTTCTGGCCTCCAAGTTAGAAGGTTGTGGGTTCAATGCCCACTCCAGAGAATCTAGGCTGACACCCCAGTGCAGCACTGAGGGAGTGCTGCACTGTCGGAGGTGCCGTCTTTCAGATGAGACATTAAACCGAGGCCCCGTCTGCTCTCTCAGGTGGATGTAAATGATCTCACGGCACTGTTTATTAGAAGAGTAGGGGAGATCCCCCCTCCCAATATTTATCTCTTAATCAACATCACTATAAACAGATTATCTGGTCATTATCACATTGCTGTTTGTGGGAGCTTGCTGTGCGCAAATTGGCTGCCGCGTTTCTTACATTACAACAGTGACTACACTCCAAAAACTGCTTCATTGGCTGTAAAGTGTTTGGGAAGTCCTGAGGATGTGAAAGCCGCTATATAAATGCAAATATTTCTTTCTTTTTCTTTCCTTATTTCTTTCTTTCCTCCATAACTGTACCATTGGAAGTAGGGTAACGGCCTCACCAAGACAGTGGGTGACATCATCCTGTCCTAGCTCTGTCATCTGAATGCAGCTGCGACATGGAGGGTATTTCCTCTGCACGCACTGAATCCGAACCGAATTTCTGCCGCTGCACTTCTCAACAACAAGAGTACAAAAGCCAGGAAGTTAAGCTAAACCTTTATAAAACACTAGTTCAGCCCCAGCTGGAGTATTGTGTCCAATTCTGGGCACCGCACTTTAGGAAGGATGTGAAGGCTTTGGAGAGGGTACAGAAGAGATTTACTAGAATGGTTCCAGGGATGAGGGATTACAGTTACGTGGATAGACTGGAGAAGCTGGGGTTGTTCTCCTTGGAGCAGAGAAGGCTAAAAGGAGAATTGATAGTGTTTAAAATGATGAGGGATTTAGATCGAGTAAATAAAGAAAAACTGTTTCCAATGGCTGAAGGGTCGATAACCAGAGGGCACAGATATAAGGTAAATGGCAAAAGAACCAGAGGTAACATGAGAGAAATCTTCTTTACGCAACGAGTGGTTAGGATTGGGAAAGCGCTGCCTGAAAGGATGGTGGATGCAGATTCAATAGTAACTTTCAAAAGGGAACTGGTATATACTTGAAAAGGAAAAATTTGCAGGGCTATGGGGAAAGAGCAGGAGAGTGGGACTAACTGGATTACTCTTCGAAGGGCCTCCTTCTGTGCTGTGCTATTCTAGAATTCTATGAATTTGCATTTATATAGCGCCTTTAATGTGGTAAAACATCCCAAAGTGCTTCACAGGTGTGTAATCAGACAAAGTTTGACACTGAGCCACATAAGGAATATTAGGACAGCTTGGTCAAAGAGGTAGGTATTAAGGAGGGTCTTAAAGGAGGAGAGCGAGGTAGAGAGGCGGAGAGGTTTAGGGAGGGAATTCCAGAGCTTCGGGCCTGGGCAGCTGGAGGCGCGGCCGCCAATGCTGGAGCGATTGGCCAGAATTTCAGCGCAACCCCAGCACAATTTGGCTCCGTCAGGATTCCTGGTCCCGCAAGGGTGCAGGTCCCAATCTATCCCCTCCTTCAACCTGGGAATTTCGGAACCAAAGCGGGATTTATCTTTTAAGATCAATAATTGGCAACAATAAGGTTGTAATCCGTGAGGTTAAAGCAGACCACTGGGTGGAAGACTATGCACTCATTCACCTGAAAACCTGGTGCAGTCTCTTGCAAAAAAAATAACTATTTGCAAGAAACCTTGCTTGGCAATGAGGCCTCTTTAATTGGACAGAAAGATTGTACTTCAGAGGGATTCTGGCTGCCTGATTCGGTACAAATTCCAATTTGTTAATATTGCAATTGCCTAGCTTCCAGCGTTAGCACCTTACAGGGAGTCAGAATGAGATTTAATGAGCGCAAGGAGCGAGATGGATTGCAAGCTCATTTAGCTTTATGGAGACGTGTATATTCCCCAAGAGAATCTATACTAAATCAGGCTAGACTATCCAAGTGGTAAAAATAGCTTTTTTCTGTTTCAGGAAAATGACAACGGGTTAACAAAAAACAGGAATTAACAATTCAGACAGCACTCCTGATATCTAGTATAATGTCTTATATCTGAAAAGCCTATTAAAACTGAGATTTTACCTTGCGTTTTGGAGACAAGTTCACATTAAGGACTCATCTGCTTATACTCTGGGATAGTGCAATGGATTAATCTGCTTAATCACTCCACAGCTGGCGGCCGTACCTTCAGCCGTCTAAAACCTAAGCTTTGGAATTCCCTCCCTAAATCTCTCCACCTCTCGATCTCTCACTCCTCCTTTAAGTCCCTCCTTAAAAAATCTACCTCTTTGACCAGGCTTTTAGTTTCCTGTCCTAATAATCTCCTTATTTGGCTCCGAGTCAAATTTTGTCCGATCAAGCTCATGTGAAGCACCTTGGAACGTTTTACGATGGTAAAGGCGCTGTATAAATGCAAGTTGTTGTCATTGGTCTAGGAAATCATTCGTAACAATGAAGTTTTGAAATGCTGAGTGAGAAGATGGCTGGAGGCTGAGGAACATGCAACGGCTTCTTGGCTAAGTTGAGTGTTAAGTGATTAGAATGTAGTCAGCTGGCGAGTTCTTGTTATATTAGATCTCGACGAAGTGTGTACACGGGTTTGCTTGGCAACTTGCAAGGGGTGTGACACCATCCACTCTCAAGTAGACCTCAGCTTTTCTGCAAACAAGGGAAAGGTCATTAATGGAAGGTTGCTTCAGCCCAGACCTCCAAGATCAATTGGGCACTTGGATTCCAGTGGAAAAGAATAGCAAAAAGAAGCAGATATATTCCCAACTCGTTACCCCGAGAGTGGTTAGAATGTGGAACTCGCTATCACAGGGTGTTGTTGAGGTGAATAGCATAGATGCATTTAAGGGGAAGCTAGATAAACATGTGAGGGAGAAAGGAATAGAAGGATATGTTGATGGGCTTAGAAAAAGTAAGGTGGGAGGAGGCTCGTGTGGAACGTAAACACCGACATGGACCCATTGGGCCGAATTGCCTGTTTCTGTGAAAGAAAGAAAGACTTGCATTTCTATAGCGCCTTTCACAATCACCGGATGTCTCAAAGCGCTTTACAGCCAATGTAGTCACTGTTGTAATGTGGGAAACGTGGCAGCCAATATGCGCACAGCAAGCTCCCACAAACAGCAATATGATAATGACCAGATAATCTGTTTTTGTTATGTTGGTTGAGAGATAAATATTGGCCAGGGCACTGAGGAGAACTCCCCTGCTCTTCTTCAAAATAGTGCCATGGGATCTTTTACAACCACCTGAGAGAGCAGACGGGGCCTCGGTTTAACATCTCCTCTGAAAGACAACACCTCCGACAGTGCAGGGCTCCCTCAGCACTGCACTGGAGCGGCAGCCTAGCTTTATGAGCTCAAGTCCCTGGAGTGAGACTTGAACCCACAACCTTCTGACTCAGAGGTGAGGATGCTTCCCACTGAGCCACAGCTGACACTGTGGTATCCATCAAAATGAATCAACAAGTGTAAAAAAAAGCCCTCAACCAATTTGCACACAGCATGGTCCCACAAACGTCAATTAAATAAATGACCACCTGTCCTGCTACCTTCAGGGACCTTGGAGTGCATGTCCACAGATCCCTGAAGGAAGCAGGACAGGTAGATAAGGTGGTTAAGAAGACATACGGGATACTTGCCTTTATTAGCCGAGGCATAGAATATAAGAGCAGGGAGGTTATGCTAGAATATTACAAAACATTAATTAGGCCTCAGCTAGAATACTGCGTGAATTCTGGTCACCACATTACAGGAAGGATGTGACAGCAGTAGAGAGGATACGGAGGAGATTTACAAAGTTGTTGCCAAGACTGGAGAAGTTTAGCTATGAGGGAAGATTGGATAGGCTGGGGGTTGCTTTCTTTGGAACAGAGGAGGCTGAGGGGAGACTTAATTGAGGTGTATAACATTATGAGGGGCCTAGATAGAGTGGACAGGAAGGATCTATTTCCCTTAGCAGAGAGGTCAGCAACCAGGGGGTATAGATTTAAAGTAATTGGTAGAAGGATTAGAGGGGAGTTGAGGAGAACTATTTTCACCCAGAGGGTGGTGGGGGTCTGGAACTCACTGCCTGAAAGGGTGGTAGAGGCAGAGACCCTCATTGCATTTATAAAGTGCTTGGATATGCACTTGAAACAGTACTAGCAAAATTAATGGGACTAAAAGTCGATAAATCCCAAGGACCGGATGCCCTACATCCTAGGATTTTGAAAGAGATGGCCATTGGGGTAGCGGACGCATTGGTTGTCATCTTCCAAAATTTTATAGATTCTGCAACGATTCCTGCAGAATGGACGATAGCAAATGTAACCCCGCTATTTAAGAAAGGAGGGAGAGAGAGAGAACAGGGAACTACAGACCTGTTAGCCTCACATCAGTAGTTGGGAAAATGCTGGAATCTATTATAAAGGATGCAATAACTGGGCACTTAGGCCTAGAAATTCAGTTGTTTGCGCCAGCCGCTAGCACCTTAGGAGGAGGAGAAGTGGGGCGCTAAGCGGCTAGCGCCCAGGCGCAGTGCGATCTGCGCCTCTCGTGAACTTCAGTTAAGATTTAGCGGTGGTGCAAAACCTTTGCGCGCGCTCAGCTGCGCGCGCAGATACTGACGTCATTTCATGGTGCAACGCCCTTTGTGCGCCCCGAACCGGAAATTCAGTGGCGCCGGCCTATTATGCGCCTGGCGCCCCTAGCGACTGGTAGAGGGGAACGGTTCCCAGTCGCTGCGGGGCGCGGGGGGCACTAATTAAAGGGGACTCCTCCTGCAGTATAAATGGCAGCCATTTTGCACCACTCCTTCTTTGTGAGAGACGGATCTTTGGAGAGAGACAAAGGTAGAGAGCTTTCTGGTTAGGCTCAACACTCGCACAGGTACTTGTGGCTTCAGGCCAGAGCTTTGCACTTGTCTTTAACTTCAGTGTCATAGCATTGATTGGAAACATATAATGGGGGCTGCAATGGGTGGAAACGTTGGGCTTCTCCATTGCATTCAAAGGGCTCAGAGACGCCGTGAGAGAGTGCCAGTCATGGCCAGATGGAGAAGGGCCAACAGGTGTCGGCAAAGGAGGCCTTACCCACCCAGGGTATACCGCCAGCAGTTCTCATATCTGAACATGTCTGAGGAGCAGTGTGTTCGGAGGCTGCGATTCAGAAGGGCGGTGGTCACTGAGATCTGCCACCTGCTTCGCGGAAAGCTGCAGCCACACCTGAGGAGCAGGACGTCTCTGTCGGTGGCAGTGAAGGTGGCGGTGGCTCTCTACTTCTATGTCACTGGCTCCTTCCAATCTGCTACTGGGGACATTTCCAACATCTTCCAGTTTGCCGTACATTGCTGCATCCGCCAGGTGACCAATGCCCTTTTCAGAAGGAGACGTCAGTTCATCTCCTTCCCCATGACCGTTGACAAGCAGCAAGAGCGTGCAATGGGCTTTGCAGCATTAGTAGGCTTCCCCGTGGTGCAGGGCGCCATTGACTGCACGCATGTGGCTTTGCGGGCACCTCTAGAGAATGCTGAGGATTACCACAACCGGAAGGGCTACCATTCACTCAACGTGCAGTTCGTGTGTGACCACAGGCAGCTCATCCTAGCTGTCAATGCCCGCTTTCCAGGCAGCAGCCACGATGCCTTCATCCTGCGCCAGACTTCTGTGGCAGACATGTTCGAGGCCCAGCCTCACCCATTGTGATGAAATATTCCATTCACCACTGCCTGTGACTGAGATCGGTTTCAGTGTCATTTCCCTTCCCCCAGACCTCATTGTATTGTGTACTGTGCTGTATTGTATACTGGAATGTGCTGGAATGTGCTGTGTGTAGGGCTCCGCCCATACCTGGCCCCGTTTGTAAGCTAGCTTCAGTCTGGCCTCAGTCTCCAGAAGGAAGACATCTCTCTCTCTTACGTGTTACTTTCTAAGTTAATAAAAGCCTTGTTTTTGTTCTGCTAACTTCAAGTCTCGGAATTATTGAGGCACATCAATTTTATTAACTTATTTTTCAACACTATGGATCAACTCCTGAAACCCGAACGTTTGGATTTGGATCAACATGCTCCGGACGCATCAGCACGCTTCGGACACTGGTTTGAGTGTATGGAATTCTTCCTGGACAATTCCGCAGCCGTCAAAGACGCTACGGACGCTGCGAGGATGAGACTCGGAATTCTGCGGAATTGGGTAAGCCACCGGGTTTACCCCCTCATCCAAGACGCCGAGACGTACCTGGCCGCCTGCGACATCTTAAAGGCGCATTACCAGCAGCCTACGAATGAGGTGTATGCTAGGCACCTGCTCGCTACCCGCGCACAGCGACCTGGGGAATCGGTGGAGGAGTTCCTAAGCACCCTGAAAATGCTTGGCAAAGACTGCAAGTGCCGAGATGTAAAAGCCGCAGTGTACACTGACGAGCTTGTTCGCGATGCCTTCATCACAGGCCTCAGCTCCACTTACATCCGGCAAAGACTGCTGGAAAAAACGGGGTTGGACCTGAAACAGGCTGCGGACACCGCGAGATCCCGGGATGTGGCCCAGAGAAACTCGGACGCCTACTCTTCAGCCCGCGCCGTCCACGCCGCCACGTGTGCACCGAGGGCGCCGCCATCTTGGAAGGCATCTTCCCCGCCCGACAGCCCGACACCGGCTGGGCCCCGCTCTCCCCCCAGAAGCCCTACGACAGCCGCGACGCGTCAGGGACCCAACTGCTACTTCTGCGGGCAGCCAAAGCACACCAGAAACCTGTGCCCGGCGAAAGGCACCACCTGCTTTAAGTGCGGTAAGAAGGGGCACTTCGGGAAGGTGTGCAGAGGGAACCCCGCCGGAAAACCAACCGCCGGAAAACCCGCCACCGCCGCGTGTGCGCCATGGGAGCGGCCATCTTGGACGCCATCTTGCCCGACCTCGTGGGGTCCGCCATCTTGTGAGCAGACAGCGTGGACGCCATCTTGTATCGATCAGGGCCCTACAGTGGCATCGGTCACAGTGGACCAGACCAGGCCGCACCCGCTATCCAGATCAATGGTGGACATCGAGGTAAACGGGTGCCGGGTTAAATGCTTAATTGACAGTGGAAGCACGGAGAGCTTTATCCACCCAGAACTGGCACAACAACTCTCCCTAAAGGTGGTCCCTACTCAGGGTACCATCTCTATGGCTGATAAAACCCAGACATCGACCATTCTGGGTTACTGCACGGTACAATTGTGCGTTAACGGAACTGTATATGATAATTTTAAAGTATTAATCATGAAGAACCTATGTGCGAGCGTGATCTTGGGCCTGGGTTTCCAGTGCAACCACCAAAGCATCACGCTCAAGTATGGTGGGTCCCAGCCGCCCCTCACAGTGTGCGGTCTGGCTACCCTGAAGGTAAAGCCGCCTTCGCTATTCGCGAACCTTACCCCTAACTGCCAGCCAATAGCGACCAAAAGCAGGAGGTACAGCTGGGAGGACAGGCGGTTTATCGCGACCGAGGTAGACAGGCTCCTGAAAGAGCGCATTATTGAACGCAGCAACATCCCGTGGCGCGCCCACGTGGTAGTGGTAAGGGGTAGCGAGAAGAAACGGATGGTGATCGACTATAGTCAAACGATCAACAGGTACACCCTACTAGACGCCTACCCGCTACCCCGCATATCAGAAATGGTGAACCAAATCGCCCAATACCGGGTGTTCTCCACCATCGACCTCAAGTCAGCGTACCACCAGCTCCCTATCAGACCAGAGGACCGCCCGTACACCGCCTTCGAGGCGAACGGACGCCTCTACCAATTCCTCAGAGTCCCCTTTGGGGTGACGAATGGGGTCTCGGTCTTCCAGAGGGAGATGGACCGCATGGTCGATGACCACCACTTGCAGGCAACCTTCCCCTACCTCGACAACGTCACCATCTGCGGTTACAACCAGCAGGATCACGACTCGAACCTCGAGAGGTTCCTGAAAACCGCACAAAAACTCAACCTCACCTACAACGAGGACAAGTGCGTTTACAACACCACGCGCCTCTGCATACTAGGCAGCGTGGTGCAGAATGGGGAAATCGGACCAGACCCCGACCAATTGCGCCCCCTACGGGAGCTGCCCCTGCCCAACACTCCCAAAGCCCTGAAAAGGTGCCTGGGGTTATTTTCTTATTATTCCCAATGGGTCCCCAACTACTCCGATAAAGCCCGCCCCCTCTTGAAAGCATCATCTTTCCCGCTCTCTGCTGAGGCCCACGCCGCCTTCAAAAGCATTAAGCAGGATATTGAGCGGGCCACGCTACAGGCAGTGGACGAGAACACTCCATTTCAAGTGGAAAGTGATGCGTCTGACTTCGCCTTGGCGGCCACCCTCAACCAGGCGGGGCGGCCCGTAGCTTTCTTCTCGAGGACCCTCCAAGGGCCCGAGATCAGACACTCCTCTGTGGAAAAGGAGGCCCAAGCCATCGTGGAGGCAGTGCGCCACTGGCGCCACTACCTAGCCGGCAAACGCTTCACCCTACTTACCGACCAGCGGTCGGTAGCGTTTATGTTCAATAATAAACAGAGGGGGAAGATTAAAAATGATAAGATTCTTAGGTGGCGGATCGAGCTCTCCACCTTCGAGTACGACATCATTTACCGGCCAGGGGCCCTTAACGAATCCCCTGACGCCCTCTCACGAGGGATGTGTGCCAGCGCCACCGGGGATCGGCTACAGACCCTCCACAACGACCTCTGCCACCCAGGGGTCACGCGGCTGTTCCACTTCATAAAGTCCCGTAACTTACCCTACTCGATTGAGGAAGTTCGGTCCCTGACCAGGAACTGCCGCACTTGCGCTGAGTGCAAGTCTCGGTTCTACCGCCCAGATAGAGCCCACTTAATCAAAGCTACACGGCCCTTTGAGCGGCTCAGCTTAGATTTCAAGGGCCCCCTCCCGTCCGTCGACCGCAATGTTTACTTCCTGAACATTGTGGACGAATACTCCCGGTTCCCATTCGCCTTCCCCTGCCCAGACATGACCAGCGCCACGGTCATTAAATGCCTCAACAGCCTGTTCTGCCTGTTCGGTATGCCGAGCTACATCCATACGGATAGGGGGGCGTCCTTCATGAGTGAAGAGCTACGCCAGTACATGCTGTCCAAGGGGATCGCCACAAGCCGTACCACCAGCTACAACCCCCGGGGTAACGGCCAAGTGGAGCGAGAGAACGGGACAGTACGGAAAGCAGTCACTCTAGCTCTAAGGACCAAGGGCCTCCCTATCTCCCGCTGGCAGGAAGTCCGCTCGGATGTGCTCCATTCGATACGGTCGCTATTGTGTACGGCCACTAATACCACGCCTCATGAACGAATGTTTGTCTTTCCCCGGAAATCCATCTCAGGCGTATCCATGCCGTCATGGCTCTCCACCCCAGGTCCGGTACTCGTGCGAAGGCATGTGAGGGGCCACAAGACGGACCCTCTCGTGGAGCCAGTACACCTACTCCACGCCAACCCCCAATACGCATATGTCCGGCACGCCGACGGAAGGGAGGACACCGTGTCCATAAAAGACGTCGCCCCAGCCGGCATCGACAACAACCACGGCAATAGCGGCAACGACGATCACAGCAACTCTTACCCACCCACTACTCTTTCATCACCCCCGGAAGAACACCGACCAATGGCACCCCCAACAACTACCCCTCCAACAACCCTGGCGGCACCCCCGGCAGAGACCCAGGAGGCTACCGGGGACACCCAGCCGACACCCGCGGCACCGCAACAGCCACATCGGTCGCAGAGGACTATCAAACCCCCGAACAGACTAAATCTATAGAAGGGGTGAATGTGATGAAATATTCCATTCACCACTGCCTGTGACTGAGATCGGTTTCAGTGTCATTTCCCTTCCCCCAGACCTCATTGTATTGTGTACTGGAATGTGCTGTATTGTATACTGGAATGTGCTGGAATGTGCTGTGTGTAGGGCTCCGCCCATACCTGGCCCCGTTTGTAAGCTAGCTTCAGTCTGGCCTCAGTCTCCAGAAGGAAGACATCTCTCTCTCTTACGTGTTACTTTCTAAGTTAATAAAAGCCTTGTTTTTGTTCTGCTAACTTCGAGTCTCGGAATTATTGAGGCACATCACCCATGAGGATGGCTTCTCAGGGACAAAGGCTGTCCTTTGTGCACCTGGCTGATGACCCCGCTCCGTGCACGCAGCACCCCTGCTGAAGAGGGATACAATGACAGCCATCAAGCAACCAGGAACATCATTGAGCAAACAATCGGCGTGCTGAAGCAACGGTTCCGCTGTCTGGATCGTTCCGGGGGAGCCCTACAGTACTCGCCTGAGCGAGTCTCCCATTTAGTTGTCATGTGCTGCATGCTGCACAACCTGGCTATCCGCAGGACTCAGCCACTGCCAGCAGACATTGGAGGACCACCAGAGGAGGAGGAGGAGGAGGAGGACCAGCACAGGAGGGAGGCAGAAAGTGCAAGGGCCGCCCGTCGGCGTCTTATTGCAAGTCGGTTCTAGGCCCCCTCTCAGGGAATGGCTTGTGCCAATGGCAGAAGATGAATGTAGCCGCTCCACAAGCCCTCAGCCGAGCAGGGCAACCAGGACTTCCAAAAGAAAGCATGGACAGTGCGATTTAAGAATTTTTTTTACTGTGATACCTCTGTGCCCTTCCCACATGACAAACTAATGGAGAGAAACCCCCCCCAAAAACACAAATACACCAGTCTCGGCCTTTACAAGTAAAACAAATATACCAGTCTCGGCCTTTAAATATGAAACAAATACAGCAGTCTCAGCCTTTATATATGAAACAAAACATTTGGCCACACCTTCTACTTTTTCCCCTGCGAGCGTGATCCGTTTCGCTTCCGTTACTGGCCCCTACCCGCCCTGCAGCTCCTCCTCAATGGGACCCCAGTGGCTGCAGCAAGGCTGGGGGAAAGCTGCTGAGGGTCAGATGGTGAGATGCCAGATGCCCTTGGGGGTTGGCCTGGACCAGCTCTGGGCCTGGAGGGGCCGGCTGCTGACTGCTCCAACCCTGCTTGGGCGGCAGCAGTCTGTCCAACAGCTGGTGGCAGCTGCAATGGAGGAGTGACAGTGTTGGCTGCAGGAATGCTGCCAACCTGACAGATCACAGGCACTCCCTGGTCGGCTGATACATTGGCACACGCACGGGCCAGCACTGCAGCATGCGCAGCAATCTGCTGAGGCACAGACTGCTGGGCTGCTGCGGCACGGCGAGTGCCCCGGCGATGCCTGGTTGATCCAGCGAGTGTGGCAGCAGTTAGTACCCGTGTGGCCCTGGTCTGTGTCTGCATGACAGCAGCCAGTGAATGCACGGCACGACTGGGCACTTGGCTAGAAGCCGCCTGTGAAGCAGCGAAGTCCTGCTGACTCCTAGCCTGTGCTGCCGCGACATCCTGCAGACTCCTGGCCTGTGCTGCACTGAATTGTTGCAGACTCCTGGCCTGTGCTGCACTGAATTGTTGCAGACTCCTGGCCTGTGCTGCCGCGACGTCCTGCAGACTCCTGGCCTGTGCTGCCCCAAATTCCTGCACACTCCTTGCCAGTGACTCTATGAAGTCAGGCATCCTTGCCACTGCAGCAATGAGCTCAGTGTGCCTGCGCTCAGCCTGGGCGCCCATTTCCGCTAGGAGCCGCACCTCCTCTGCGCTCACCGTAGCAGGACTGGAGGCCGCACTCACCCGCCGGAGAGAAGGCCGCCGAGCTTCCCCACCCCTCCCAAGTTGCTGCAGCCCGCTGGTCCCCGGAGCTTCACTATCCTCTGACCCTTCCCCCCTGCTCCCCTCCAGGGAAGACGTGTCACCATCATGGCCATGGGCTGCCTCAGCTGAGGGTGTCCCTGATGGGCTGGCTTCCTCTTCCTCCTCTATGTCTGACTCGGACACAGTGCCACCTTGAGGGGCCGCCTCCTCACCTGGCGAGTCACCATCTGAAAGCAGGGAGGCACAAGAGTTGCTTTAGAATGAGGACAGGGCGGCAGCGAGGGAGGCATGAGTGCTGCTGTGCACTGCATTGGTTCGATAGTGGCAAAAGATGCTGGTGTGAGGCACAAGTGGAAAGGGAGAGGTCAAAAAGGTGATGACCTTACCATTGGTGTCCAGAACAGGGTCAGCATCTCCAGTGGCGACGGGGCCACTCAGCCGGCCTGCCATGATCTGCTTCACTCGTTGCTTGAGGTCGCTCAGCTGTTTCAGGTCAGGACGGCCTCCCCCGGTCTGTCGCTGCTGTCTTCTGTTATGCGCCAGCTTGGCCTGCAAGAGAAAGGACCGCCTCTAAGTACAGTGTCAAGCCCTGATCTTGCCCGCACTGCCTCCCATGTTCGATTAGCCCTGACAGCGTCAAGCCCTGATCTTTCCCGCACTGCCTCCCATGGTCGAATAGCCCTGATGGTGTCTAAAGTCCTGAATGCACAAGTGCTTTTCATGACAGTCCCATAGCTGCTGGATGAGGGCTGGCCATTAGGGCTTTCAGACCCGTTTGGGCATAAAGTGAGGTGCACATGCAGGGATGAGGAGGATACTGGAAAGGGTACTCGCCCTGACAACCCGAGTGAGGTCGTTGAATTTTTTCCGGCACTGGGTTGGTGTCCTGCCAACCACGCTGTTGGACGTGACCCTGTTTGCCACATCCCTCCATGCTTTCCGATATTCGGCGGGCAGCGGCCTCCTGCCACCCTCAGGGAAGAGTATATGGCGCCTGCGGTCTACTGCGCCAACCAGCAGCCTCAGGTCACCCTCGCCAAAGTGCTGCGCTCTCTCCCTGGCCTTCTCCATTCTCCTGGGCGTGGAGCTGTTCCAGAAGCAGTGTTCAGGCGTTGCCTTAGGGCTGCAGTGTGCAGGGCGTGGCAGCCAAGCAATTCCACCCTCCCCCTTTAAGTGCTGACCGGCGCCTGACTGTCTGCCCTCAATGAGCAACTCGCCACACATGCGCTGCGCCCGCCTTCGGTGTTTGCGCCCCGGATCGCCGGCTTAGCGCCTAATGAAAGTCCTGCTTTAGCGCAGCAGCAACCTCTTGGGGCGATGCAACTGAATATCGGCGAAGGTGGCACTAAGTTGCGCCGGGCACAAAAGTTAGCGAACGCCATGCTGTAGCGCCCCAAACGTGGCTATACTGAATTTCTAGGCCTTAGAAACTAAGAGTAAGATTGGGCAGAGTCAACATGGATTTATGAAAGGGAAGTCCTGTTTGACAAACCTATTGGAGTTCTTTGAGGATGTAACTAATGGAGTAGACAAAGGGGAACTGGTAGATGTGGTGTATTTGGATTTTCAGAGGGCATTCGATAAGGTCCCACACAAGAGGTTGGTGAACAAAATTAGGGCACATGGAATTGGGGGTAATATTCTAGCATGGATTGAGAATTGGTTAACAGACAGAAAACAAAGAGTAGGGATAAACTGGTCTTTTTCAGGATGGCAGGCTGTGACTAGTGGGGTACCGCAAGGATCGGTGCTTGGGTCCTAGCTATTCACAATCTATATCAATGATTTGGATGAGGGGACTAAATGTAACACTTCCAAATTTGCTGATGACACAAAGCTAGGTGGCAGTGTCAGTTGCGAAGAGGATGTGAAGAGGCTTCAAGGGGATCTCGACAGGCTCAGTGAGTGGGCAAGAACATGGCAGATGGAATATAATGTGGGTAAATGCGAAGTTATCCACTTTGGTAGAAAAAACAGAAAGGCAGAGTATTTCCTAAATGGTGAAAGATTGGGGAATGCAGATGCTCAAAGGGACCTGGGTGTCCTTGTACATGAGTCATTGAAAGTGAATGTGCAGGTGCAGCAAGCCATTAGGAAGGCAAATGGTATGCTGGCCTTCATTACAAGAGGATTTGAGCACAGGAGTAAAGAAGTCTTACTCCAATTATATAGGGCCTTGGTGAGACCACACCTGGAGTACTGTGTACAATGTTGGTCTCCTTACCTAAGGAAGGATATACTTGCCATAGAGGGAGTGCAACGAAGGTTCACGAGATTGATTCCTGGGATGGCGGGACTGTCGTATGAGAGTAAACTAGGCCTTGAGAAGAGATTGAGTAAACTAGGCCTGTATTCTCTTGAATTCAGAAGAATGAGAGGGGATCTCATTGAAGCATACAAAATTATTACAGGGCTTGATAGGGTGGATGCTGGGAGAATGTTTCCCCTGGCTGGGGAGTCTAGAACCAGGGGCCACAGGCTCAGGATAAAGGGTCGGCCATTCAAGACTGAGATGAGAAGAAATTTCTTCACACAGAGAGTGGTGAATCTTTGGAATTCTCTACCCCAGAGGGCTGTGGAGGCTCAGTCATTGGGTATATTCAAAACAGAAGTCGATAGATTTCTGACTAGTAAGGGCATCAAGGGATATGGCGATCGGGCCGGTGAATGGAATTGAGGCAGAAGATCAGCCATAATCTAACTGAATGGCGGAGCAGGCTCGAAGGGCCGAATGGCCTACTCCTGCTCCTATTTCTTATGTTCTATGTTGAAGTGCCATAACCTAAAAGGTTGTGGACCAAGAGCTGGAAAGTGGGATTTGCTGGATGGCTCTTTCTCGGCCGGTGCAGACAATCTGGGTCTCATTGTATGTGTCTATGATTATATGATCATCTATTTTAGATGTTATCTGAGGGTAAAACTTACGATCAAGACACTTGAAGAACTCCCCTGTTCTTCTTCAATCAGTTGGTGAATCCAGCCATCGTGATAAAGCAGTTCCTAATGCGTTAAATCGAGAGCAGCTTTCAGGGATGGCAGATTGGTCTTCAGCAGAGTAAATCTGCAGGGTGCCTTGGGCTGAGAGCAGACTGCAGAATTTGGAGATGTTGATGGCAGTTTATTACCAATCTACACTGCAAAGTTGTTAAAATACAGTTAAAAAGAGAGTGAGGCAGCATACTGAAGCGTGACTGTGCCAGAAGCATGCCGGTGGGGTATAAGTTGGAGCTCATGATCTTCCACCTGCTGTGTTGCTGCAACAACATAGTGAGCACAAGGAAAGAAAAATCAAGGGCCATAACTGATAAGTAATCACCCAGAGAGAACATCCTGTATGATTAATGACAGGCACTGACATACAGAGTTCCTCTTGTACCATCAGTGACAGACACTGACCCTATAGAGCTCCTCCTGTACCATCATTGACAGGCACTGACCCTGTAGAATTCCTCCTGTACATCAGTGACAGGCACTGATCCTGTAGAGTTCCTCCTGTACCATCAGTGATAGGCACTGATCCTGTAGCGTTCCTCCTGTACCATCAGTGACAGGCACTGATCCTGTAGAGACCCTCCTGTACATCAGTGACAGACACTGATCCTGTAGAGTTCCTCCTGTACATCAGTGACAGGCACTGATCCTGTAGAGTTCCCCCTGTACCATCAGTGACAGGCACTGATCCTGTAGAGTTACCCCTGTACATCAGTGACAGACACTGACCCTGTAGAGTTCCTCCTGTACCATCAGTGACAGACACTGGCCCTGTAGAGTTACTCCTGTACATCAGTGACAGACACTGATCCTGGAGAGTTCCTCCTGTACATCAGTGACAGGCACTGATCCTGTAGAGTTCCTCCTGTACCATCAGTGACAGGCACTGAACCTGTAGAGATCCTCCTGTACATCAGTGACAGACACTGATCCTGTAGAGTTCCTCCTGTACATCAGTGACAGGTACTGATCCTGTAGATTTCCCCCTGTACCATCAGTGACAGGCACTGATCCTGTAGAGTTACCCCTGTACATCAGTGACAGACACTGACCTTGTAGAGTTCCTCCTGTACCATCAGTGACGGGCACTGAACCTGTAGAGTTCCCCCTGTACCATCAGTGACAGACACTGACCTTGTAGAGTTCCTCCTGTACCATCAGTGACAGGCACTGATCCTGTAGAGTTCCTCCTGTACATCAGTGACTGTAGTGTATGTAACCTGTACTACCTTAAGAGGATACCTTAAGGTGATGGACTACTTTTTGATGGCTCCTGTACATTGTAGTACCGGTGGTGACCACACCGGTATATAAACCCTGCGGAGCAAAGTGTACCTCAGTTCCGCCCTGACCCTCAATCACTAAAGACCTGTTTACTTACTTCTGTAATCTGTGTCCTGTTATTCAGTATAACTGCATTTGTAAACACAGACTCAACAGTGGCGACAAGTCTGATCTTACCTAGCGGCAGTTTTGCATCCAAGGAAGCTTCGTCCTCAGAAATGGGCGTCGAAAAGGGCATCCGCCCTCAACATCCTGCTGAGCACTGCATCGCACGAGAGGCCATCGGGAACCCGGTTTGGTTTTCTGGCCACGAAGTCCAACATCAGTGACCATCCCTTCTACGACAGCGGCGGGTAAGCCCGATCGAGCGGCACGGGGGGGAAGTCGGCCGAGTTGTCAGTGGGAGAAGGGGAGGGAAAATGACGAAAAGGGCGGAGAACACGACCGCAGCCAGTGTCAGGGGCCAGACTGCAATCGGGGCAGAGACGCGCAGCAGCCAGAAAAGCGTTTATGGCCACAAGGACCGCGGGAGCGGCGGGGCAACAAGAGCAGCAGCGCAAGGAAAATAAAGGACCGCTGGGAGGCGTGGATGGCAACAGCGCGGGAATCGCCATCTTGAGTCGGCGGGGAAGAAGACAAGCGCGGGAAAAGCCGCCAAGCGTGGGAAAAGCCGCCATCTTAAATAAAAAATAAAAATAAAAAAAAGTCATCATATTAAATAATATCCGAAGGGAAAGGAGAAACTCAGCAAGGATGCCAAAAACGGGTAACATCACTGCTTTTGATAACGATGTGGAAGATTGGGCCACTTATGTGGAACGCATCGAAGTTTACTGTACAACGAATGAGATACTGGATGATAAGAAAGCACTAACCCTATTAAACTCGATGGGTGCGAAGACGTACGGGTTATTAAGGAACCTTGTGACCCCAGACAAACCGGTAGGGAAGAGTTTCGCGGATATTGTTACTATCCTGCAAGAGCATTTAAACCCCACGCCGCTGCTGATAGCGGAACAATTTAAATTCTACAAAAGAATTCAACTTAAAGAAGAAAGCAACGCTGAATTCCTAACAGAACTGCGCAAGTTATCAAAGTACTGCCAGTTCGGAACAGGACTAGCAGACGCACTGAGAGATAAGTTTGTGTGTGGGCTCCTAAGGGAAGGAACCCAGAAGCGACTGCTAGAGGAAAAGGATCTTACGCTGGACAAAGCTTTCAGCATTGCAGCATCCCATGAGGCAGCAGCACGGGCCGCTGCAGAGATACAGCAAAGGCCACTGGAATTCAGCACCAATGAAATGGCATTGGGCGCAGTAAAGTGCTATCGTTGCGGAAGGACAACGCATGACCAGAACCAGTGCTGGTTCAAAGACAAAGAATGCAGGCAATGTGGCAAACTTGTTCACATAGCGAGAGTATGCCGGTCAGGAAAGAAGACCAGCAGTAAAAAGTCACCGCAGGAGAAGTACAAAAAAGTATACAAGGTGACAGAGAACAGTTCGGATGAACAGAAGACGGATTCAGACTCCAACAGTAAGGAACTGGGTTGTCTGAAAATACATAATGTGGGTAACACAGCAGACCACCAAACTATCTGGGTCATGCTCCGGATAGCAGGAGTCCAAGTGAAGATGGAATTGGACACAGGGTCGGCATTAACGGTCATGAATAAGCAAGATTACAAAAGGTTATTCTCGCACATTCCCCTGAGGGATACGGAGATTGTATTGAAAACATACACGGGGCAAATAGTATACCCCAAAGGAAAGATAAAAGTAAATGTGGTCTACAATGGTAAAGAAAGTCAGAAAATGGACTTGTATGCGTTACCTGATGGAGGTCCGCCACTACTGGGACGGGAATGGATCCGGAGAATAAATGTGGACTGGCATTCCATACAAGCACTGACTGTGGATGCCTGTAAGGAGGACGACGTCAAACCTAAACGACTGTCCAAAATCTTAGACGATGCTAAGGAGGTGTTCCAACAGGGACTTGGAACACTGAAAGGAATTACGGCAACCATCAAGGTTGAAGAACAAGCAAACCCAAAATTTTTCAAAGCCAGACCGGTGCCTTATGCGATACGATCTGCTGTGGAAGCAGAGCTGGAAGGGCTAGAACGTTCAGGGGTACTGTCCAAGGTGGACTGGAGCGAATGGGCTACACCCATTGTTCCTGTCATGAAGCGTTCGTTGAGCAACAAGCCGGGGGAACCTGGGAAGGTTCGCATCTGTGGCGATTTCAAGATCACTGTTAATCCAGTTCTTCACACGGTGCAATATTCGCTTCCGCGGATTGAAGATATCTTCGCTTCGCTGTCTGGCGGGAAACACTTCACCAAGATAGACCTGGCGCAGGCATACCTACAGATGGAAGTTGATGAAGCGTCACGTCAGTATCTCACGATCAACACACATAAGGGCTTATATCGGTTTTAAAGGCTGGTTTTTGGAGTGGCATCGGCTCCAGCGATTTGGCAAAGGGTCATGGAGCAGGTATTGCAGGGAATCCCAGGCACACAATGCTACCTGGATGACATCTTGATTACAGGAGATAATGATAAGGATCACCTCGCGAATTTGGAGCAGGTGCTCATCAGATTGAAAGAATATGGGCTAAGAGCTAATCGCCAGAAATGTAAGTTCTTTCAAAAGCGAATCTCGTACTGCGGCCACGTCATTGACCAAAAGGGGCTCCATAAGTCACCTGACAAGATCGAAGCTGTTGTCAAAGCTCCAGCACCGGAAAATGTATCCCAGTTGAGGTCGTTCCTTGGGTTGGTTAACTATTACCACAAGTTTCTTCCAAATTTATCCATGGTGTTACACCCGCTAAACACTCTTTTGCAAATGGGAATACCATGGCAGTGGAGCGATGATTGTAAGCGGGCTTTTCAAAAGAGCAAGGCACTGATCACCTCAAAGGAAGTGTTGGCTCACTTTAACCCAACGCTGCCTATTCGCTTAGCTTGTGATGCTTCTCCATATGGTATCGGGGCAGTGCTCTCACATAAGTTTCCAGATGGCTCGGAAAGGCCAGTCGCTTTCGCATCCAGATCATTGACCTCCGCTGAGCGCAACTATGCTTAGATAGATAGGGAGGCTCTCAGCCTCGTGTGGGGAGTTAAGAAATTTAACTATTACCTGCAAGGCCAAAAGTTTACTCTGCTGACAGATCACCAGCCGTTGGTTTCCATTTTCAACCCTAAGAAGGGTGTTCCGGTAATGACGGCGCAGAGGCTTCAGAGATGGTCCCTTTTCCTAGGGGCACATCAATATGATATTGAATTCAAAGGTACAAAGCAACATGGTAATGCTGATGGGCTGTCGCGCCTGCCACTACCTACAGCGGAAGAGGCACCGGCAGTTGACCCTGTCGAGATATTTCACTCGACCATCATCGAATGCTTACCAGTCACCAATGCGGGTATTGAGAGAGAGACCCGAAATGACCCGACACTGTATCGGGTCTACGACTTGACAGTGAAGGGATGGCCAGCACATGGCGAACCACTGTTACCAGCATTCTCAGCCAGACGAGAACAGGTGGCCGTATGTCAAGGAACATTGATGTATGGAACAAGGGTGATTATTCCTCCTAAATTAAGGGAGAGAGTTCTAAAAGAATTGCACGAAGGTCATCTGGGGGGAGTCAAGATGAAAAGCCTTACTAGGGCTTATGTGTGGTGGCCAGGTATCGACAAACAAATAGAGGATCTGACTAAAAGCTGCTCAGGGTGCCAAAAAGTTCAGAACGCACCTCCAATTGCACCGCTGCATCTGTGAGAATGGCCTTCAGCCCCATGGCAACGTGTGCATATCGACTTTGCAGGTCCATTCATGGATTCCATGTTTTTTATAGCAGTAGACGCACATTCTAAATGGCCAGAAGTGATTAAGATGTCGACCACTACCTCTGAGAAGACGATTGCAGTTCTAAGAACCATATTTGCAAGGAATGGATTGCCGGAGCAAATATGTTCAGACAACGGACCACAGTTCGTGTCAGAAGAATTCCAGAAATTCATGAAAAAGAATGGGGTGAAACACTATACATCTGCCCCATATCATCCAGCTACAAATGGGTTGGCCGAGAGATTTGTACAAACGTTCAAAAAGGCGATAAAGGCCATGAGTGAAGATCATATTCCACTACAACACAAGGTGGACAATTTCCTAATGGCGTATCGAAACGCCACGCATGCAGTGACAAATCAAAGCCCTGCCATAATGTTCTATAACAGAAGGTTGCGGTCCCGGTTGGATTTGTTAAAACCCAATGTGCGACGGGAAGTCGAAAACAAGCAATTCCAGCAAGTAAATAAAAAGGCCACTCGTAGTTTTGAAATAGGACAACCAGTGTTGGCCAGGGACTATAGGGATGATAAATGGCAACCTGGGACAATTCGTGCACGACAAGGACCCTTGATGTACACGGTAGACGTTGGAGAGAACGTAATACGACGTCACGCTGACCAACTTGTGGAATTGAGAACAAGGGTCGACCCCATGTCTACGGCAGAGACACCAGTTGAAGAACTTATTGAGCCTGTAGCATCTACCTCAGACTCGAACGTATTGGATGATGTTAAATCCATAGGAGATCAAGTGGATGAGTCACCCCAGCAACGGGAACCAGAGATCCCTGAAAGGCGTTATCCGGGCCGGATCAGGAGGCCTCCTCAGAGACTGAGGCCTAGAAATTCAGTTGGTTGCGCCAGCAGTTAGCGCCTTAAGAGAAGTGAATTTCGGGCGCTATGCGTGTAGCGCCCGGGCGCAGCGCAGTTTGTGCCTCGCCCCAAATTAAGTTGACCCTTAGCGCCGGCGCAAAGTTTAGCGCCCGCCCGGCTGCGCGCGCAGAAAATGACGTCACATCCTCGTGCAACGCCCTTTGCGCGCCCCGATTCCAAACTTCTGTCGGACCGCCCCATTGTGCGGCTGGCGTCCGGAGCGTTTGAAAAAAGGAACGCAACACAGCCAGCGCGGGCCCCGGGGGGCGCAAATTAAAGGGGACGTACCCTCCAGTATAAAGGCCAGCCATTTTGCAGCAAACACTCTTGTGCAACACATTTCTGGACACACAACAAGGAGGATAGCTAACTGGTTTCAAGCAGCAACAGCTCAGGTATTTTTGGACTCAGGCCAGAGCGCTGCAAGTGGCCTTTTGGAAATTTGACTGTTTGCCAGGATTTGATGGGGGTTGCATGGGGTGCCAACGCGGAGCTGCAGCGCCATGTCCGTAGGGCTCGCAGACGCATTGTGAGAGGGGCAGCCCTGGCTAGAGGCAGAGGGGGCTACAGGCGTCGGCCACGTAGGCCTTACCCAGTCAGGCTATACCGCCAGCAGCGCTCCTACCTCAACATGACTGACGCGCGATGTGTTAGAAGGCTCCGATTCCGAAAGGAGGTGGTTGCAGAGATCTGCCACCTGCTTCGCAGAGATCTGCGTCCAAAGCTCAGGTGCAGGACGTCTCTGTCGGTGGAAGTGAAGGTGACGGTGGCATTGAACTTCTATGCCACCGGCTCCTTCCAATCCGCTGCTGGGGACATAGCTAACATCTCCCAGTACGGCGCGCATCGCTGCATCCGCCAGGTGACCGAAGCACTGTTCAGAAGGAGAAGCCAATTCATCTCCTTCCCCATGGCCCTGGAGAGCCAGCATCAGCGCGCCTTGGGATTTGCAAGACTCGGGGACTTCCCCTTGGTGCAGGGCGCCATTGACTGTATGCATGAGGCTTTGCGGGCCCCTCTGGAGCATGGCGAGCAGTTTCGCAACAGGAAGGGCTACCATTCTCTGAATGTGCAGCTGGTGTGTGACCACAAGCAGCGCATCATGGCTGTCAATGCCAGCTTTCCAGGCAGCAGCCACGATGCGTTTATCCTGCGGCAGAGTACTGTGCATGACATGTTCGAGGCACAGCCTCCCCCAAGAGGATGGCTACTCGGGGACAAAGGCTATCCTTTGTGAAATAACAACAGAAAATGCTGGAAAAACTCAGCAGGTCAGGCAACATCCGTGGAGAGAAATTTGAGTTGACGTTTCGGGTTTGACCCTTCTTCAAAACTGGAGAGAAAAGGAACTAGATCGAAGGCAGGGCTGCGAACGGACAAAAGAATAAAAGAACAAAAAGAAGTAAAAGAGATTAGAAGCTAGACGAGATGGTAATAGGCTGGGATTAGGTGTAAAGTGTACTGGCAGGGCAAAAGATAGCTGCCAGGTGTGAGAGAGAAACAAAAGGAAAGGGGGGGGGGAGGAAAGGAGTGGAAAAATATAAGTAAAAATGAAATAGGGGCCGAGGTTATGATCTGAAATTGTTGAACTCGATATTGAGACCGGAAGGCTGCAGAGTGCCTAATCGGAAGATGAGGTGCTGTTCCTCGAGTTTACGTTGAGCTTCCGTGGAACAGTACAAGAGGCCAAGGACGGTGAGGTCCGAGTGGGAATGGAGCGGTGAATTGAAATGACAGGCGACCGGAAGCTCGGGGTCACCCTTACGGACTGAACGGAGGTGTTCCGCAAAGCAGTCACCCAATCTGCGTTTGGTCTCCCCAATGTAGAGGAGACCGCATCGTGAGTAGCGAATACAGTATACTAGATGGCGAGAGGTACAAGTAAATCGCTGTTTCAACTGGAAGGGGTGTTTGGGGCCCTGTAGAGTTCCTCCTGTACCATCAGTGACAGACACAGGTCCTGTAGAGCTCCTCCTGTACATCAGCGACAGACACTGATCCTGTAGAGGTCCTCCTGTACCATCAGTGACAGACACTGACCCTGTAAAGCTCCTCCTGTACATCAGTGACAGACACTGACCCTGTAGAGTTGCTCCTGTACCATCAGTGACAGACACTGATCCTGTAGAGTTCCTCCTGTACATCAGTGACAGACACTGATCCTGCAGAGTTCCTCCTGTACCATCAGTGACAGGCACCGACCATGTAGATTTCCCCCTGTAACATCAGTGACAGACACTGACCCTGTAGAGTTCCTCCTGTACATCAGTGACAGGCACTGATCCTGTAGAGTTCCTCCTGTACATCAGTGACAGACACTGATCCTGTAGATTTCCTCCTGTACATCAGTGACCGGCACTGACCTGTAGAGTTGCTCCTGTACCATCAGTGACAGACACTGATCCTGTAGAGTTCCTCTTGTACCATCAGTGACAGGCACTGATCCTGTAGAGTTGCTCCTGTACCATCAGTGACAGGCACTGATCCTGTAGAGTTCCTCCTGTATCATCAGTGACAGACACTGATCCTGTAGAGCTCCTCCTGTACATCAGTGACAGACACTGCTCCTGTCGAGTTCCTCCTGTACATCAGTGACAGGCAATGGCCCTGTAGATTTCCTCCTGTACATCAGTTACAGACACTGATCCTGTAGAGTTCCTCCTGTACCATCAGTGACAGGCACTGACCTGTAGAGTTGCTCCTGTACCATCAGTGACAGACACTGATTCTGTAGAGTTCCTCTTGTACCATCAGTGACAGGCACTGATCCTGTAGATTTGCTCCTGCACCATCAGTGACAGGCACTGATCCTGTAGAGATCCTCCTGTACCTCAGTGTCAGGCACTGATCCTGTAGAGTTCCTCCTGTAACATCAGTGATAGGCACTGACCATGTAGATTTCCCCCTGTACATCAGTGACAGGCACTGATCCTGCAGAGTTCCCCTGTACCATCAGTGACAGGCACTGACCTTGTAGAGTTCCTCCTGTACATCAGTGACAGGCACTGACCCTGTAGAGTTCCTCCTGTATATCAGTGACAGGCACTGATCCTGCAGATTTCCACCTGTACCATCAGTGACAGACACTGACCCGGTAGAGTTCCTCATGTACCATCATTGACAGACACTGATCCTGTAGAGTTCCTCCTGGACCATCAGTGACAGACACTGACACTGTAGAGTTCCTCCTGTACCATCAGTGATAAACACTGATCCTGTAGAGTTCCTCCTGTACATCACTGACAGACACTGATCCTGTAGAGTTCCTCCTGTACATCAGTGACAGGCACTGATCCTGTATATTTCCTCCTGTACCATCAGTGACAGACACTGACCCTGTAGAGTTCCTCCTGTACATCAGTGACAGGCACTGATCCTGTAGAGTTCCTCCTGTACATCAGTGACAGACACTGATCCTGTAGATTTCCTCCTGTACATCAGTGACCGGCACTGATCCTGTAGAGTTCCTCCTGTACCATCAGTGACAGACACTGATCCTGTAGAGTTCCTCCTGTACCATCAGTGACAGATACTGATCCTGTATATTTCCTCCTGTACCATCAGTGACAGACAGTGACCCTGTAGAGTTCCTCCTGTACCATTAGTGACAGACACTGATCCTGTAGAGTTCCTCCTGTACCATCAGTGACAGACACTGATATTGTAGAGTTCATCCAGTACATCAGTGACAGACACTGCTCCTGTAGAGTTCCTCCTGTACATCAGTGACAGGCAATGGCCCTGTAGATTTCCTCCTGTACATCAGTGACAGACACTGATCCTGTAGAGTTCCTCCTGTACATCAGTGACAGACACTGACACTGTAGAGTCCCTCCTGTACTATCAGTTACAGACACTGATCCTGTAGAGTTCCTCCTGTACCATCAGTGACAGGCACTGACCTGTAGAGTTGCTCCTGTACCATCAGTGACAGACACTGATCCTGTAGAGTTCCTCCTGTACATCAGTGACAGACACTGATCCTGCAGAGTTCCTCCTGTATCATCAGTGACAGGCACCGACCATGTAGATTTCCCCCTGTAACATCAGTGACAGACACTGACCCTGTAGAGTTCCTCCTGTACATCAGTGACAGGCAGTGATCCTGTAGAGTTCCTCCTGTACATCAGTGACAGACACTGATTATGTAGATTTCCTCCTGTACATCAGTGACCGGCACTGACCTGTAGAGTTGCTCCTGTACCATCAGTGACAGACACTGAACCTGTAGAGTTCCTCTTGTACCATCAGTGACAGGCACTGATCCTGTAGAGTTGCTCCTGTACCATCAGTGACAGGCACTGATCCTGTAGAGTTCCTCCTGTACCATCAGTGACAGACACTGATCCTGTAGAGCTCCTCCTGTACATCAGTGACAGACACTGCTCCTGTCGAGTTCCTCCTGTACATCAGTGACAGGCAATGGCCCTGTAGATTTCCTCCTGTACATCAGTGACAGACACTGATCCTGTAGAGTTCCTCCTGTACATCAGTGACAGACACTGACACTGTAGAGTTCCTCCGGTACTATCAGTTACAGACACTGATCCTGTAGAGTTCCTCCTGTACCATCAGTGACAGGCACTGATCATGTAGAGTTCCTCCTGTGCCATCAGTGACAGGCACTGATCCTGTAGAGATCCTCCTGTACCTCAGTGTCAGGCACTGATCCTGTAGAGTTCCTCCTGTAACATCAGTGATAGGCACTGACCATGTAGATTTCCCCCTGTACATCAGTGACAGGCACTGATCCTGTAGAGTTCCCCTGTACCATCAGTGACAGGCACTGACCTTGTAGAGTTCCTCCTGTACATCAGTGACAGGCACTGACCCTGTAGAGTTCCTCCTGTATATCAGTGACAGGCACTGATCCTGTAGATTTCCACCTGTACCATCAGTGACAGACACTGACCCGGTAGAGTTCCTCATGTACCATCATTGACAGACACTGATCCTGTAGAGTTCCTCCTGGACCATCAGTGACAGACACTGACACTGTAGAGTTCCTCCTGTACCATCTGTGATAAACAATGATCCTGTAGAGTTCCTCCTGTGCATCACTGACAGACACGGATCCTGTAGAGTTCCTCCTGTACATCAGTGACAGGCACTGATCCTGTAGAGTTCCTCCTGTGCATCAGTGACAGACATTGATCCTGTAGATTTCCTCCTGTACATCAGTGACCGGCACTGACATGTAGAGTTGCTCCTGTACCATCAGTGACAGACACTGATCCTGTAGAGTTCCTCTTGTACCATCAGTGACAGGCACTGATCCTGTAGAGTTGTCCTGTACCATCAGTGACAGGCACTGATCCTGTAGAGTTGCTCCTGTACCATCAGTGACAGGCACTGATCCTGTAGAGTTCCTCCTGGACCATCAGTGACAGACACAGACCCTGTAGAGTTCCTCCTGTACCATCAGTGACAAACACTGATCCTGTAGAGTTCCTCCTGTACCATCAGTGACAGACACCGATCCTGTAGAGTTCCTCCTGTACATCAGTGACAGGCACTGATCATGTAGAGTTCCTCCTGTACCATCAGTGACAGACACTGATCCTGTAGTGTTCCTCCTGTACATCAGTGACAGACACTGATCCTGTAGAGTTCCTCCTGCACCATCAGTGGCAGATACTGATCCTGTATATTTCCTCCTGTACCATCAGTGACAGACAGTGACCCTGTAGAGTTCCTCCTGTACCATCAGTGACAGACACTGATCCTGTAGAGTTCCTCCTGTACCATCAGTGACAGACACTGATACTGTAGAGTTCATCCAGTACATCAGTGACAGACACTGCTCCTGCAGAGTTCCTCCTGTACATCAGTGACAGGCAAAGACCCTGTAGATTTCCTCCTGTACATCAGTGACAGACACTGATCCTGTAGAGTTCCTCCTGTACATCACTGACAGACACTGACACTGTAGAGTTCCTCCTGTGCTATCAGTTACAGACACTGATCCTGTAGAGTTCCTCCTGTACCATCAGTGACAGGCACTGACCTGTAGAGTTGCTCCTGTACCATCAGTGACAGACACTGATCCTGTAGAGTTCCTCCGGTACAATCAGTGACAGGCAATGATCCTGTATATTTCCTCCTGTACCATCAGTGACAGACACTGACCCTGTAGAGTTCCTCCTGTACATCAGTGACAGGCACTGATCCTGTAGAGTTCCTCCTGTACATCAGTGACAGACACTGATCCTGTAGATTTCCTCCTGTACATCAGTGACCGGCACTGACCTGTAGAGTTGCTCCTGTAACATCAGTGACAGACACCGATCCTGTAGAGTTCCTCCTGTACATCAGTGACAGGCACTGATCATGTAGAGTTCCTCCTGTACCATCAGTGACAGACACTGATCCTGTAGTGTTCCTCCTGTACATCAGTGACAGACACTGATCCTGTAGAGTTCCTCCTGTACCATCAGTGAAAGATACTGATCCTGTATATTTCCTCCTGTACCATCAGTGACAGACAGTGACCCTGGAGAGTTCATCCAGTACATCAGTGACAGACACTGATCCAGTAGAGTTCCTCCTGTACATCAGTGACAGGCAATGGCCCTGTAGATTTCCTCCTGTACATCAGTGACAGACACTGATCCTGTAGAGTTCCTCCTGTACATCAGTGACAGACACTGACACTGTAGAGTTCCTCCTGTACTATCAGTTACAGACACTGATCCTGTAGAGTTCCTCCTGTACCATCAGTGACAGGCACTGACCTGTAGAGTTGCTCCTGTACCATCAGTGACAGACACTGATCCTGTAGAGTTCCTCTTGTACCATCAGTGACAGGCACTGATCCTGTAGAGTTGCTCCTGCACCATCAGTGACAGGCACTGATCCTGTAGAGTTCCTCCTGTACCATCAGTGACAGGCACCGATCCTGTAGAGTTCCTCCTGTACATCAGTGACAGGCACTGATCATGTAGTGTTTCTCCTGTACATCAGTGACAGACACTGATCCAGTAGAGTTCCTCCTGTACCATCAGTGACAGATACTGATCCTGTATATTTCCTCCTGTACCATCAGTGACAGACAGTGACCCTGTAGAGTTCCTCCTGTACCATCAGTGACAGACACTGATCCTGTAAAATTCCTCCTGTACCATCAGTGACAGGTACTGATCCTGTATATTTCCTCCTGTACCATCAGTGACAGACAGTGACCCTGTAGAGTTCATCCAGTACATCAGTGACAGGCAATGGCCCTGTAGATTTCCTCCTGTACATCAGTGACAGACACTGATCCTGTAGAGATCCTCCAGTACATCAGTGACAGACACTGACACTGTAGAGTTCCTCCTGTACTATCAGTTACAGAAACTGATCCTGTAGAGTCCCTCCTGTACCATCAGTGACAGGCACTGACCTGTAGAGTTGCTCCTGTACCATCAGTGACAGACACTGATCCTGTAGAGTTCCTCTTGTACCATCAGTGACAGACACTTATCCTGTAGCGATCCTCCTGTACATCAGTGACAGACACTGATCCTGGAGCGTTCCTCCTGTACATCAGTGACAGGCACTGATCCTGTAGATTTCCTCCTGTACCATCAGTGACAGACACTGATCCTGTATATTTCCTCCTGTACCATCAGTGACAGACACTGATACTGTAGAGTTCATCCAGTACATCAGTGACAGGCAAAGGCCCTGTAGATTTCCTCCTGTACATCAGTGACAGACACTGATCCTGTAGAGTTCCTCCTGTACATCAGTGACAGACACTGACCCTGTAGAGATCCTCCTGTACCATCAGTGACAGACACTGATCCAGTAGAGATCCTCCTGTATTATCAGTGACAGACACTGATCCTGTAGCGATCCTCCTGTACATCAGTGACAGACACTGATCCTGGAGAGTTCCTCCTGTACTATCAGTTACAGAAACTGATCCTGTAGAGTCCCTCCTGTACCATCAGTGACAGGCACTGACCTGTAGAGTTGCTCCTGTACCATCAGTGACAGACACTGATCCTGTAGAGTTCCTCTTGTACCATCAGTGACAGACACTTATCCTGTAGCGATCCTCCTGTACATCAGTGACAGACACTGATCCTGGAGCGTTCCTCCTGTACATCAGTGACAGGCACTGATCCTGTAGATTTCCTCCTGTACCATCAGTGACAGACACTGATCCTGTATATTTCCTCCTGTACCATCAGTGACAGACACTGATACTGTAGAGTTCATCCAGTACATCAGTGACAGGCAATGGCCCTTTAGATTTCCTCCTGTACATCAGTGACAGACACTGATCCTGTAGAGTTCCTCCTGTACATCAGTGACAGACACTGACCCTGTAGAGATCCTCCTGTACCATCAGTGACAGACACTGATCCAGTAGAGTTCCTCCTGTACTATCAGTGACAGACACTGATCCTGTAGCGATCCTCCTGTACATCAGTGACAGACACTGATCCTGGAGAGTTCCTCCTGTACATCAGTGACAGGCACGGATCCTGTAGAGTTCCTCCTGTACCATCAGTGACAGGCCCAGACCATGTAGATTTCCCCCTGTAACATCAGTGACAGACACTGACCCTGTAGAGTTCCTCCTGTACATCAGTGACAGACACTGATCCTGTAGATTTCCTCCTGTACCATCAGTGACAGACACTGACCCTGTAGTGTTCCTCCTGTACCATCAGTGACAGGCGTTGATCCTGCAGAGTTCCTCCTGTACCATCAGTGACAGACACTGACACTGTAGATATCCCCCTGTGCATCAGTGACAGACACTGATCCTGTAGAGTTCCTCCTGTACATCAGTGACAGGCAATGGCCCTGTAGATTTCCTCCTGTACATCAGTGACAGACACTGATCCTGTAGAGTTCCTCCTGTTCATCAGTGACAGAAACTGACCCTGTAGAGTTCCTCCTGTACATCAGTGACAGGCACTGACCTGTGGAGATCCTCCTGTACATTAGTGACAGGCACTGACCCTGTAGAATTCCTCCTGTACATCAGTGACAGACACGGATCCTGTAGAGTTCGTCCTGTACATTAGTGACAGGCACTGAACCTGTAGAATTCCTCCTGTACATCAGTGACAGACACAGATCCTGCAGAGTTCCTCTTGTACATCAGTGACAGGCACTGACCCTGTAGATATCCTCCTGTACATCTGTGACAGAGACTGAGCATGTGGAGTTCCTCCTGTACCATCAGTGACAGACACTGACCCTGTAGCGTTCCTCCTGTACCATCAGTGACAGACACTGACCCTGTAGAGTTGCTCCTGTAAATCAGTGACAGACACTGAGCCTGTAGAGTTCCTCCTGTACCATCAGTGACAGACATTGATCCAGCAGAGTTCCTCCTGTGCCATCAGTGACAGACACTGACACTCTAGTTATCCCCCTGTACATCAGTGACAGACACTGGTCCTGTAGATTTCCTCCTGTACCATGAGTGACAGACACTGACACTGCAGAGTTCCTCCTGTACCATCAGTGACAGACACTGATCCTGCAGAGTTCCTCCTGTACATCACTGACAAACACTGATCCTGTACACTGCCTCCTGTACATCAGTGACAGGCACTGACCCTGTAGATTTCCTCCTGTACATCAGTGACAGACACTGATCCTGCAGAGTTCCTGCTGTACATCTGTGACAGGCACTGACTTGTAGAGTTACTCCTGTACATCAGTGACAGGCACTGACCTGTAGAGTTACTCCTGTACATCAGTGACAGGCACTGATCCTGTAGAATACCTCCTGTTCCATCAGTGACAGACACTGATCCTGTAGATTTCCTCCTGTACCATGAGTGACAGACACTGACCCTGTAGAGTTCCTCCTGTACCATCAGTGACAGAGTGTGGAGATGCCGGAGTTGGACTGGGGTGGACAGATGTAAGAAATCACACAACACCAGGTTATAGTCCAACAGCTTTATTTGAAATCACAAGCTTTCGGAGCGCTGCTCCTTCTTCAGGTGAAGTGGAGAAATGCATAAAGACACAGCTTTCTAGTCAGAGAATGACATGATTCTCTGACTATATAAGCTGTGTCTTTATGCATTTCTCCACTTCACCTGAAGAAGGAGCAGCACTCCGAAAGCTTGTTATTTCAAATAAAGCTGTTGGACTATAACCTGGTGTTGTGTGATTTCTTACATCAGTGACAGACACTGACACTGTAGAGTTCCTCCTCTACATCAGTGACAGACACTGATCCTGTAGAGATCCTCCTGTACGTCAGTGACAGACACTGACCCTGTAGAGTTCCTCCTGTACATCAGTGACAGACACTGATCCTGTTGAGTTCATACTGTACATCCGTGACAGGCACTGATCCTGCATAATTCCTCCTGTACATCAGTGACAGGCGCTGACCCTGTAGATATCCTCATGTACATCAGTGACTGACACTGATCCTGCACAGATCCTCATGTACATCAGTGACAGGCACTGACCCTGTAGATATCCTCCTGTACATCAGTGACAGACACTGATCCTGTAGAGTTCCTCCTGTACATCAGTTACAGGCGCTGATCCTGTAGAGTTCCTCCTGTACATCAGTGACAGGCGCTGATCCTGTAGAGTTCCTCCTGTACATCAGTGACAGCCACTGATCCTGTAGAGTTCCTCCTGTACCATCAGTGACAGACACTGATCCCGTAGAGTTCCTCCTGTACATCAGTGACAGACACTGATCCTGTAGACTTCCTCCTGTACCATCAGTGACAGACACTGATCCTGTATATTTCCTCCTGTACCATCAGTGACAGACACTGACCCTGTAGAGTTCCTCATGTACCATCAGTGACAGACACTGATCCTGTAGAGATCCTCCTGTACCATCAGTGACAGACACTGATACTGTAGAGTTCATCCTGTACATCAGTGACAGGCACTGATCCTGTAGAGTTCCCCTTTATCATCAGTGACAGCCACTGATCCTGCAGAATTGCTTCTGTACATCAGTGACACGAACTGAATCTGTAGAGTTCCTCCTGTACCATCAGTGACAGACACTGACCCTGTAGGTCTCCTCCTGTACATCAGTGACAGACACTGATTCTGTAGAGTTCCTCCTGTACATCAGTGACAGGCAGTGATCCTGTAGAGTTCCCCTGTACCATCAGAGACAGACACTGACCTTGTAGAGTAACTCCTGTACATCAGTGACAGGCACTGAACCTGAAGATTTCCTCCTGTACATCAGTGACAGGCACTGATCCTGTAGAGTTCCTTCTGTCCCATCAGTGACAGACACTGATCCCGTAGATTTCCTCCTGTACATCAGTGACAGACACTGATCCTGTGGAGATCCACCTGTACCATCAGAGTCAGGCACTGATCCTGTAGAGTTCATCCTGTACTTCAGTGGCAGGCACTGATCATGTCGAGTTCCTCCTGTATCGTCAGTGACGGACACTGGTCCTGTAGAGTTGCTCCTGTACATCAGTGACAGGCACTGAACCTGTAGAGTTCCTCCTGAACCATCAGTTACAGACACTGACCCTTTAGAGTTCCTCCTGTACATCAGTGACAGGCACTGACCCTGTAGAATTCCTCCTGTACCATCAATGACAGACACTGATCCTGTAGAGTTCCTCCTGTACATCAGTGACAGGCACTGACCCTGTAGATTTCCTCCTGAACATCAGTGACAGACACTGATCCTGTACACTTCCTCCTGTACATCAGTGACAGGCACTGAACCTGTAGATTTCGTCCTGTACCATCAGTGACAGACACTGATCCTGTAGAGTTCATACTGTACATCAGTGACTGGCACTGATCCTGCATAATTCCTCCTGTACATCAGTGACAGGCGCTGACCCTATAGATTTCCTGCTGTACATCAGTGATAGACACTGATCCTGTAGAGTTCCTCCTGTACATCAGTGACAAACACTAACCAGTAGAGTTCCTCCTGTACATCAGTGACAGACACTGACCCTGTAGAGTACCTCCTGTTCATCAGTTAAAGACACTGATCCTGTAGAGTTCCTCCTGTTCATCAGTGACAGACACTGACCCTGTAGAGTTCATCCTGTACATCAGTGACAGGCACTGACCTGTGGAGGTCCTCCTGTACATTAGTGACAGGCACTGACCCTGTAGAATTCCTCCTGTACATCAGTGACAGACACGGATCCTGTAGAGTTCTTCCTGTACATTAGTGACAGGCACTGAACCTGTAGAATTCCTCCTGTACATCTGTGACAGACACAGATCCTGCAGAGTTCCTCCTGTACATCAGTGACAGGCACTGACCCTGTAGATATCCTCCTGTACATCTGTGACAGAGACTGAGCCTGTGGAGTTCCTCCTGTACCATCAGTGACAGACACTGACCCTGTAGCGTTCCTCCTGTACCATCAGTGACAGACTCTGACCCTGTAGAGTTGCTCCTGTAAATCAGTGACAGACACTGAGCCTGTAGAGTTCCTCCTGTACCATCAGTGACAGACATTGATCCAGCAGAGTTCCTCCTGTACCATCAGTGACAGACACTCACACTGTAGTTATCCCCCTGTACATCAGTGACAGACACTGGTCCTGTAGATTTCCTCCTGTACCATGAGTGACAGACACTGACACTGTAGAGTTCCTCCTGTACCATCAGTGACAGACACTGATCCTGTACACTGCCTCCTGTACATCAGTGACAGGCACTGACCCTGTAGATTTCCTCCTGTACATCAGTGACAGACACTGATCCTGTAGAGTTCCTGCTGTACATCTGTGACAGGCACTGACTTGTAGAGCTACTCCTGTACATCAGTGACAGGCACTGACCTGTAGAGTTACTCCTGTACATCAGTGACAGGCACTGATCCTGTAGAATTCCTCCTGTTCCATCAGTGACAGACACTGATCCTGTAGATTTCCTCCTGTACCATGAGTGACAGACACTGACCCTGTAGAGTTCCTCCTGTACCATCAGTGACAGAGTGTGGAGATGCCGGAGTTGGACTGGGGTGGACAAATGTAAGAAATCACACAACACCAGGTTATCGTCCAACAGCTTTATTTGAAATCACAAGCTTTCGGAGCGCTGCTCCTTCTTCAGGTGAAGTGGAGAAATGCATAAAGACACAGCTTTCTAGTCAGAGAATGACATGATTCTCTGACTATATAAGCTGTGCCTTTATGCATTTCTCCACTTCACCTGAAGAAGGAGCAGCGCTCCGAAAGCTTGTGATTTCAAATAAAGCTGTTGGACTATAACCTGGTGTTGTGTGATTTCTTACATCAGTGACAGACACTGACACTGTAGAGTTCCTCCTCTACATCAGTGACAGACACTGATCCTGTAGAGATCCTCCTGTACGTCAGTGACAGACACTGACCCTGTAGAGTTCCTCCTGTACATCAGTGACAGACACTGATCCTGTTGAGTTCATACTGTACATCCGTGACAGGCACTGATCCTGCATAATTCCTCCTGTACATCAGTGACAGGCGCTGATCCTGCATAATTCCTCCTGTACATCAGTGACAGGCGCTGAACCTGTAGATATCCCCATGTACATCAGTGACTGACACTGATCCTGTACAGAGCCTCATGTACATCAGTGACAGGCACTGACACTGTAGATATCCTCCTGTACATCAGTGACAGACACTGATCCTGTAGAGTTCCTCCTGTACATCAGTTACAGGCGCTGATCCTGTAGAGTTCCTCCTGTACATCAGAGACAGGCGCTGATCCTGTAGAGTTCCTCCTGTACATCAGTGACAGCCACTGATCCTGTAGAGTTCCCCTGTACCATCAGTGACAGAAACTGACCTTGTAGAGTTCCTCCTGTATATTAGTGACAGGCACTGACCCTATAGAGTTCCTCCTATACATCAGTGACAGGCACTGATCCTGTAGAGTTCCTCCTGTACATCAGTGACAGACACTGATCCTGTAGATTTACTCCTGTACATCAGTGACAGGCACAGATCCTGTAGAGATTCTCCTGTACATCAGTGACAGGCACTGATCCTGTAGAGTTCCCCTGTACCATCAGTGACAGACACTGACCTTGTAGATTTCCTCCAGTATATCACTGACAGGCACTGACCCTGTAGAGTTCCTCCTGTATATCAGTGACAGACTCTGATCCTGTAGATTTCCTCCTGCACATCAGTGACAGGCACTGACCCGTAGAGATTCTCCTGTACATCAGTGACAGGCACGGATCCTGCAGAGTTCCTCCTGTACATCAGTGACAGGCGCTGATCCTGCATAATTCCTCCTGTACATCAGTGACAGGCGCTGAACCTGTAGATATCCCCATGTACATCAGTGACTGACACTGATCCTGTACAGATCCTCATGTACATCAGTGACAGGCACTGACACTGTAGATATCCTCCTGTACATCAGTGACAGACACTGATCCTGTAGAGTTCCTCCTGTACATCAGTTACAGGCGCTGATCCTGTAGAGTTCCTCCTGTACATCAGAGACAGGCGCTGATCCTGTAGAGTTCCTCCTGTACATCAGTGACAGCCACTGATCCTGTAGAGTTCCTCCTGTACCATCAGTGACAGACACTGATCCCGTAGAGTTCCTCCTGTACATCAGTGACAGACACTGATCCTGTAGACTTCCTCCTGTACCATCAGTGACAGACACTGATCCTGTATATTTCCTCCTGTACCATCAGTGACAGACACTGACCCTGTAGAGTTCCTCATGTACCATCAGTGACAGACACTGATCCTGTAGAGATCCTCCTGTACCATCAGTGACAAACACTGATACTGTAGAGTTCATCCTGTACATCAGTGACAGGCACTGATCCTGTAGAGTTCCCCTTTATCATCAGTGACAGCCACTGATCCTGCAGAATTGCTTCTGTACATCAGTGACACGAACTGAATCTGTAGAGTTCCTCCTGTACCATCAGTGACAGACACTGACCCTGTTGGTTTCCTCCTGTACATCAGTGACAGACACTGATTCTGTAGAGTTCCTCCTGTACATCAGTGACAGGCAGTGATCCTGTAGAGTTCCCCTGTACCATCAGAGACAGACACTGACCTTGTAGAGTAACTCCTGTACATCAGTGACAGGCACTGACCCTGAAGATTTCCTCCTGTACATCAGTGACAGGCACTGATCCTGTAGAGTTCCTTCTGTCCCATCAGTGACAGACACTGATCCCGTAGATTTCCTCCTGTACATCAGTGACAGACACTGATCCTGTGGAGATCCACCTGTACCATCAGTGTCAGGCACTGATCCTGTAGAATTCATCCTGTACTTCAGTGACAGGCACTGATCCTGTAGAGTTCCTCCTGTATCATCAGTGACAGACACTGGTCCTGTAGAGTTCCTACTGTACATCAGTGACAGGCACTGAACCTGTAGAGTTCCTCCTGAACCATCAGTTACAGACACTGACCCTTTAGATTTCCTCCTGTACATCAGTGACAGACACTGACCCTGTAGAATTCCTCCTGTACCATCAATGACAGACACTGATCCTGTAGAGTTCCTCCTGTACATCAGTGACAGACACTGTCCCTGTAGAGTTCCCCTGTACCATCAGTGACAGAAACTGACCTTGTAGAGTTCCTCCTGTATATTAGTGACAGGCACTGACCCTATAGAGTTCCTCCTATACATCAGTGACAGGCACTGATCCTGTAGAGTTCCTCCTGTACATCAGTGACAGACACTGATCCTGTAGATTTACTCCTGTACATCAGTGACAGGCACAGATCCTGTAGAGATTCTCCTGTACATCAGTGACAGGCACTGATCCTGTAGAGTTCCCCTGTACCATCAGTGACAGACACTGACCTTGTAGATTTCCTCCAGTATATCACTGACAGGCACTGACCCTGTAGAGTTCCTCCTGTATATCAGTGACAGACTCTGATCCTGTAGATTTCCTCCTGCACATCAGTGACAGGCACTGACCCGTAGAGATTCTCCTGTACATCAGTGACAGGCACGGATCCTGCAGAGTTCCTCCTGTACATCAGTGACAGGCGCTGATCCTGCATAATTCCTCCTGTACATCAGTGACAGGCGCTGAACCTGTAGATATCCCCATGTACATCAGTGACTGACACTGATCCTGTACAGATCCTCATGTACATCAGTGACAGGCACTGACACTGTAGATATCCTCCTGTACATCAGTGACAGACACTGATCCTGTAGAGTTCCTCCTGTACATCAGTTACAGGCGCTGATCCTGTAGAGTTCCTCCTGTACATCAGAGACAGGCGCTGATCCTGTAGAGTTCCTCCTGTACATCAGTGACAGCCACTGATCCTGTAGAGTTCCTCCTGTACCATCAGTGACAGACACTGATCCCGTAGAGTTCCTCCTGTACATCAGTGACAGACACTGATCCTGTAGACTTCCTCCTGTACCATCAGTGACAGACACTGATCCTGTATATTTCCTCCTGTACCATCAGTGACAGACACTGACCCTGTAGAGTTCCTCATGTACCATCAGTGACAGACACTGATCCTGTAGAGATCCTCCTGTACCATCAGTGACAAACACTGATACTGTAGAGTTCATCCTGTACATCAGTGACAGGCACTGATCCTGTAGAGTTCCCCTTTATCATCAGTGACAGCCACTGATCCTGCAGAATTGCTTCTGTACATCAGTGACACGAACTGAATCTGTAGAGTTCCTCCTGTACCATCAGTGACAGACACTGACCCTGTTGGTTTCCTCCTGTACATCAGTGACAGACACTGATTCTGTAGAGTTCCTCCTGTACATCAGTGACAGGCAGTGATCCTGTAGAGTTCCCCTGTACCATCAGAGACAGACACTGACCTTGTAGAGTAACTCCTGTACATCAGTGACAGGCACTGACCCTGAAGATTTCCTCCTGTACATCAGTGACAGGCACTGATCCTGTAGAGTTCCTTCTGTCCCATCAGTGACAGACACTGATCCCATAGATTTCCTCCTGTACATCAGTGACAGACACTGATCCTGTGGAGATCCACCTGTACCATCAGTGTCAGGCACTGATCCTGTAGAGTTCATCCTGTACTTCAGTGACAGGCACTGATCCTGTAGAGTTCCTCCTGTATCATCAGTGACAGACACTGGTCCTGTAGAGTTGCTCCTGTACATCAGTGACAGGCACTGAACCTGTAGAGTTCCTCCTGAACCATCAGTTACAGACACTGACCCTTTAGATTTCCTCCTGTACATCAGTGACAGACACTGACCCTGTAGAATTCATCCTGTACCATCAATGACAGACACTGATCCTGTAGAGTTCCTCCTGTACATCAGTGACAGACACTGTCCCTGTAGAGTTCCCCTGTACCATCAATGACAGAAACTGACCTTGTAGAGTTCCTCCTGTATATTAGTGACAGGCACTGACCCTATAGAGTTCCTCCTATACATCAGTGACAGGCACTGATCCTGTAGAGTTCCTCCTGTACATCAGTGACAGACACTGATCCTGTAGATTTACTCCTGTACATCAGTGACAGGCACAGATCCTGTAGAGATTCTCCTGTACATCAGTGACAGGCACTGATCCTGTAGAGTTCCCCTGTACCATCAGTGACAGACACTGACCTTGTAGATTTCCTCCTGTATATCACTGACAGGCACTGACCCTGTAGAGTTCCTCCTGTATATCAGTGACAGACTCTGATCCTGTAGATATCCTCCTACACATCAGTGACAAGCACTGACCCGTAGAGATCCTCCTGTACATTAGTGACAGGCACTGACCCTGTAGAATAACTCCTGTACATCAGTGACAGACACGGATCCTGTAGAGTTCTTCCTGTACATCAGTGACAGGCACTGACCCTGTAGATTTCCTCCTGTAAATCAGTGACAGACACTGATCCTGTAGAGTTCCTCCTGTACATCAGTGACAGGCACTGACCTGTAGAGATCCTCCTGTACATTAGTGACAGGCACTGACCCTGTAGAATTCCTCCTGTACATCAGTGACAGGCACCGATCCTGCAGAGTTCCTCCTGTACATCAGTGACAGGCACTGATCTTGTAGAGTTTCTTCTGTCCCATCAGTGACAGACACTGATCCTGTACATTTCCTCCTGTACATCAGTGACAGACACTGATCCTGTAGAGATCCCCCTGTACCATCAGTGACATGCACTGATCCTGTAGAGTTCCTCCTGTACATCAGTGACAGTCACTAATCCTGTAGTGTTCATCCTGTACATCAGTGACAGACACTGATCCTGTAGAGTTCCTCCTCTATCATCAGTAACATACACTGGTCCTGTAGAGTTGCTCCTGTACATCAGTGACAGGCACTGAACCTGTAGAGTTCCTCCTGTACCATCAGTGACAGACACTGACCCTGTAGATTTCCTCCTTTACATCAGTGACATACACTGACCCTGTAGAGTTCCTCCTGTACCATCAATGAGAGACACTGATCCTGTAGAGTTCCTCCTGTACATCAGTGACAGGCACAGAACCTGTAGATTTCCTCCTGTACATCAGTGACAGACACTGATCCTGTAGAGTTCCTCCTGTACATCAGTGACAGGCACTGACCTGTAGAGTTCCTCCTGTACATCAGTGACAGTCACTGATCCTGTAGATTTCCTCCTGTACCATGAGTGACAGACACTGACCCTGTAGAGTTCCTTCTGTAACATCATTGACAGACACTGATCCTGCAGAGTTCCTCCTGTATATCAGTGACAGACACTGATCCTGTAGAGTGCCTCCTGTACATCAGTGACAGGCACTGATCCTGTCGAGTTCCTTCTGTACCATCAGTGACAGACACTGATCCTGTAGAGTTCCTCCTGTACCATCAGTGACAGACACTGACCCTGTGGAGTTCCTCCTGTATCATCAGTGACAGACACTGATCCTGTAGAGTTCCCCTGTACCATCAGAGACAGACACTGATCCTGTAGATTTCCTCCTGTACATCAGTGACAGACACTGATCATGTAGAGATCACCCTGTACCATCAGTGACAGGCACTGATCCTGTAGAATTCCTCCTTTACATCAGTGACAGTCACTGATCCTGTAGAGTTCATCCTGTACATCAGTGACAGGCACTGATGCTGTAGCGATCCTCCTGTACATCAGTGACAGACACTGACCCTGTAGAGTTCCTCCTGTACCATCAATGACAGGCACTGATCCTGTAGATTTCCTCCTGTACATCAGTGACAGACACTGATCTGATACACTTCCTCTTGTACATCAGTGACAGGCACTGACCCTGTAGATTTCCTCCTGTACATCAGTGACAGACACTGAATCTGTAGAGTTCCTCCTGTACATCAGTGACAAGCACAGACCTGTAGAGATCCTCCTGTACATCAGTGATAGGCACTGATCCTGTAGAGTTCCTCCTGTTCCATTAGTGACAGACACTGATCCTGTAGATTTCCTCCTGTACCATCAGTGACAGACACAGATCCTGCAGAGTTCCTCCTGTACATCAGTGACAGACACTGATCCTGCAGAGTTCCTCCGGTACCATCAGTGACAGACAATGACACTGTAGATTTCAGCCTGTACATCAGTGACAGACACTGATCCTGTAGAGTTCCTCCTGTACCATCAGTGACAGACACTGATCCTGTAGAGTTCCTCCTGTACCATCAGTGACAGACTCTGACACTGTAGAGTTCCTCCTGTACATCAGTGACAGACCCTGATCCGGTAGAGTTCATACTGCACATCAGTGACAGGCACTGATCCTGCATAGTTCCTCCTGTACATCAGTGACAGGCACTGACCCTGTAGATTTCCTCCTGTGCATCAGTGACAGAGACTGAACCTGTACAGATCCTCCTGTACATCAGTGACAGGCACGGACCCTGTAGATTTCCTCCTGTACATCAGTGACAGACACTGATCCTGTAGATTTCCTCCTTTACATCAGTGACAGGCACTGACCTCTAGAGTTCCACCTGTACATCAGTGACAGGCACTGACCCTGTAGAATTCCTCCTGTACATCAGTGACAGACACGGATCCTGTAGAGTTCCCCCTGTACATTAGTGACAGACACTGATCCTGTAGAGTTCCTCCTGTACCATCAGTGACAGACACTGATCCTGTATATTTCCTCCTGTACCATCAGTGACAGACACTGACCCTGTAGAGTTCCTCCTGTACCATCAGTGACAGACACTGATACTGTAGAGATCCTCCTGTACAATCAGTGACAGACACTGTCCCTGTAGAGTTCCCCTGTACCATCAGTGACAGAAACTGACCTTGTAGAGTTCCTCCTGTATATTAGTGACAGGCACTGACCCTATAGAGTTCCTCCTATACATCAGTGACAGGCACTGATCCTGTAGAGTTCCTCCTGTACCATCAGTGACAGACACTGATCCTGTAGATTTACTCCTGTACATCAGTGACAGGCACAGATCCTGTAGAGATTCTCCTGTACATCAGTGACAGGCACTGATCCTGTAGAGTTCCCCTGTACCATCAGTGACAGACACTGACCTTGTAGATTTCCTCCTGTCTATCACTGACAGGCACTGACCCTGTAGAGTTCCTCCTGTATATCAGTGACAGACTCTGATCCTGTAGATTTCCTCCTGTACATCAGTGACAGGCACTGACCCATAGAGATCCTCCTGTACATTAGTGACAGGCACTGACCCTGTAGAATAACTCCTGTACATCAGTGACAGACACGGATCCTGTAGAGTTTCTTCTGTCCCATCAGTGACAGACATTGATCCTGTACATTTCCTCCTGTACATCAGTGACAGACACTGATCCTGTAGAGATCCCCCTGTACCATCAGTGACATGCACTGATCCTGTAGAGTTCCTCCTGTACATCAGTGACAGTCACTAATCCTGTAGCGTTCATCCTGTACATCAGTGACAGACACTGATCCTGTAGAGTTCCTCCTCTATCATCAGTAACATACACTGGTCCTGTAGAGTTGCTCCTGTACATCAGTGACAGGCACTGAACCTGTAGAGTTCCTCCTGTACCATCAGTTACAGACACTGACCCTGTAGATTTCCTCCTTTACATCAGTGACATACACTGACCCTGTAGAGTTCCTCCTGTACCATCAATGAGAGACACTGATCCTGTAGAGTTCCTCCTGTACATCAGTGACAGGCACAGAACCTGTAGATTTCCTCCTGTACATCAGTGACAGGCACTGACCTGTAGAGTTCCTTCTGTAACATCAGTGACAGACACTGATCCTGCAGAGTTCCTCCTGTATATCAGTGACAGACACTGATCCTGTAGAGTGCCTCCTGTACATCAGTGACAGGCACTGATCCTGTCGAGTTCCTTCTGTACCATCAGTGACAGACACTGATCCTGTAGAGTTCCTCCTGTACCATCAGTGACAGACACTGACCCTGTGGAGTTCCTCCTGTATCATCAGTGACAGACACTGATCCTGTAGAGTTCCCCTGTACCATCAGAGACAGACACTGATCCTGTAGATTTCCTCCTGTACATCAGTGACAGACACTGATCATGTAGAGATCACCCTGTACCATCAGTGACAGGCACTGATCCTGTAGAATTCCTCCTTTACATCAGTGACAGTCACTGATCCTGTAGAGTTCATCCTGTACATCAGTGACAGGCACTGATGCTGTAGCGATCCTCCTGTACATCAGTGACAGACACTGACCCTGTAGAGTTCCTCCTGTACCATCAATGACAGGCACTGATCCTGTGGATTTCCTCCTGTACATCAGTGACAGACACTGATCCGATACACTTCCTCTTGTACATCAGTGACAGGCACTGACCCTGTAGATTTCCTCCTGTACATCAGTGACAGACACTGAATCTGTAGAGTTCCTCCTGTACATCAGTGACAAGCACAGACCTGTAGAGATCCTCCTGTACATCAGTGATAGGCACTGATCCTGTAGAGTTCCTCCTGTTCCATTAGTGACAGACACTGATCCTGTAGATTTCCTCCTGTACCATCAGTGACAGACACAGATCCTGCAGAGTTCCTCCTGTACATCAGTGACAGACACTGATCCTGCAGAGTTCCTCCGGTACCATCAGTGACAGACAATGACACTGTAGATTTCAGCCTGTACATCAGTGACAGACACTGATCCTGTAGAGTTCCTCCTGTACCATCAGTGACAGACACTGATCCTGTAGAGTTCCTCCTGTACCATCAGTGACAGACTCTGACACTGCAGAGTTCCTCCTGTACATCAGTGACAGACCCTGATCCGGTAGAGTTCATACTGCACATCAGTGACAGGCACTGATCCTGCATAGTTCCTCCTGTACATCAGTGACAGGCACTGACCCTGTAGATTTCCTCCTGTGCATCAGTGACAGAGACTGAACCTGTACAGATCCTCCTGTACATCAGTGACAGGCACGGACCCTGTAGATTTCCTCCTGTACATCAGTGACAGACACTGATCCTGTAGATTTCCTCCTTTACATCAGTGACAGGCACTGACCTCTAGAGTTCCACCTGTACATCAGTGACAGGCACTGACCCTGTAGAATTCCTCCTGTACATCAGTGACAGACACGGATCCTGTAGAGTTCCCCCTGTACATTAGTGACAGACACTGATCCTGTAGAGTTCCTCCTGTACCATCAGTGACAGACACTGATCCTGTATATTTCCTCCTGTACCATCAGTGACAGACACTGACCCTGTAGAGTTCCTCCTGTACCATCAGTGACAGACACTGATCCTGTAGAGATCCTCCTGTACAATCAGTGACAGACACTGTCCCTGTAGAGTTCCCCTGTACCATCAGTGACAGAAACTGACCTTGTAGAGTTCCTCCTGTATATTAGTGACAGGCACTGACCCTATAGAGTTCCTCCTATACATCAGTGACAGGCACTGATCCTGTGCAGTTCCTCCTGTACCATCAGTGACAGACACTGATCCTGTAGATTTACTCCTGTACATCAGTGACAGGCACAGATCCTGTAGAGATTCTCCTGTACATCAGTGACAGGCACTGATCCTGTAGAGTTCCCCTGTACCATCAGTGACAGACACTGACCTTGTAGATTTCCTCCTGTCTATCACTGACAGGCACTGACCCTGTAGAGTTCCTCCTGTATATCAGTGACAGACTCTGATCCTGTAGATTTCCTCCTGTACATCAGTGACAGGCACTGACCCGTAGAGATCCTTCTGTACATTAGTGACAGGCACTGACCCTGTAGAATAACTCCTGTACATCAGTGACAGACACGGATCCTGTAGAGTTCCTCCTGTACATCAGTGACAGGCACTGACCCTGTAGATTTCCTCCTGTAAATCAGTGACAGACACTGATCCTGTAGAGTTCCTCCTGTACATCAGTGACAGGCACTGACCTGTAGAGATCCTCCTGTACATTATTGACAGGCACTGACCCTGTAGAATTCCTCCTGTACATCAGTGACAGGCACGGATCCTGCAGAGTTCCTCCTGTACATCAGTGACAGGCACTGATCTTGTAGAGTTTCTTCTGTCCCATCAGTGACAGACACTGATCCTGTACATTTCCTCCTGTACATCAGTGACAGACACTGATCCTGTAGAGATCCCCCTGTACCATCAGTGACATGCACTGATCCTGTAGAGTTCCTCCTGTACATCAGTGACAGTCACTAATCCTGTAGCGTTCATCCTGTACATCAGTGACAGACACTGATCCTGTAGAGTTCCTCCTCTATCATCAGTAACATACACTGGTCCTGTAGAGTTGCTCCTGTACATCAGTGACAGGCACTGAACCTGTAGAGTTCCTCCTGTACCATCAGTGACAGACACTGACCCTGTAGATTTCCTCCTTTACATCAGTGACATACACTGACCCTGTAGAGTTCCTCCTGTACCATCAATGAGAGACACTGATCCTGTAGAGTTCCTCCTGTACATCAGTGACAGGCACAGAACCTGTAGATTTCCTCCTGTACATCAGTGACAGACACTGATACTGTAGAGTTCCTCCTGTACATCAGTGACAGGCACTGACCTGTAGAGTTCCTCCTGTACATCAGTGACAGTCACTGATCCTGTAGATTTCCTCCTGTACCATGAGTGACAGACACTGACCCTGTAGAGTTCCTTCTGTAACATCAGTGACAGACACTGATCCTGCAGAGTTCCTCCTGTATATCAGTGACAGACACTGATCCTGTAGAGTGCCTCCTGTACATCAGTGACAGGCACTGATCCTGTCGAGTTCCTTCTGTACCATCAGTGACAGACACTGATCCTGTAGAGTTCCTCCTGTACCATCAGTGACAGACACTGACCCTGTGGAGTTCCTCCAGTATCATCAGTGACAGACACTGATCCTGTAGAGTTCCCCTGTACCATCAGAGACAGACACTGATCCTGTAGATTTCCTCCTGTACATCAGTGACAGACACTGATCATGTAGAGATCACCCTGTACCATCAGTGACAGGCACTGATCCTGTAGAATTCCTCCTTTACATCAGTGACAGTCACTGATCCTGTAGAGTTCATCCTGTACATCAGTGACAGGCACTGATGCTGTAGCGATCCTCCTGTGCATCAGTGACAGACACTGACCCTGTAGAGTTCCTCCTGTACCATCAATGACAGGCACTGATCCTGTAGATTTCCTCCTGTACATCAGTGACAGACACTGATCCGATACACTTCCTCTTGTACATCAGTGACAGGCACTGACCCTGTAGATTTCCTCCTGTACATCAGTGACAGACACTGAATCTGTAGAGTTCCTCCTGTACATCAGTGACAAGCACAGACCTGTAGAGATCCTCCTGTACATCAGTGATAGGCACTGATCCTGTAGAGTTCCTCCTGTTCCATTAGTGACAGACACTGATCCTGTAGATTTCCTCCTGTACCATCAGTGACAGACACAGATCCTGCAGAGTTCCTCCTGTACATCAGTGACAGACACTGATCCTGCAGAGTTCCTCCGGTACCATCAGTGACAGACAATGACACTGTAGATTTCAGCCTGTACATCAGTGACAGACACTGATCCTGTAGAGTTCCTCCTGTACCATCAGTGACAGACACTGATCCTGTAGAGTTCCTCCTGTACCATCAGTGACAGACTCTGACACTGTAGAGTTCCTCCTGTACATCAGTGACAGACCCTGATCCGGTAGAGTTCATACTGCACATCAGTGACAGGCACTGATCCTGCATAGTTCCTCCTGTACATCAGTGACAGGCACTGACCCTGTAGATTTCCTCCTGTGCATCAGTGACAGAGACTGAACCTGTACAGATCCTCCTGTACATCAGTGACAGGCACGGACCCTGTAGATTTCCTCCTGTACATCAGTGACAGACACTGATCCTGTAGATTTCCTCCTTTACATCAGTGACAGGCACTGACCCTGTAGAATTCCTCCTGTACATCAGTGACAGACACGGATCCTGTAGAGTTCCCCCTGTACATTAGTGACAGACACTGATCCTGTAAAGTTCCTCCTGTACCATCAGTGACAGACACTGATCCTGTATATTTCCTCCTGTACCATCAGTGACAGACACTGACCCTGTAGAGTTCCTCCTGTACCATCAGTGACAGACACTGATCCTGTAGAGATCCTCCTGTACAATCAGTGACAGACACTGAACCTGTAGATTTCCTCCTGTACCATCAGTGACAGATACTGATCCTGTATATTTCCTCCTGTACCATCAGTGACAGACAGTGACCCTGTAGAGTTCCTCCTGTACCATTAGTGACAGACACTGATCCTGTAGAGTTCCTCCTGTACCATCAGTGACAGACACTGATATTGTAGAGTTCATCCAGTACATCAGTGACAGACACTGCTCCTGTAGAGTTCCTCCTGTACATCAGTGACAGGCAATGGCCCTGTAGATTTCCTCCTGTACATCAGTGACAGACACTGATCCTGTAGAGTTCCTCCTGTACATCAGTGACAGACACTGACACTGTAGAGTTCCTCCTGTACTATCAGTTACAGACACTGATCCTGTAGAGTTCCTCCTGTACCATCAGTGACAGGCACTGACCTGTAGAGTTGCTCCTGTACCATCAGTGACAGACACTGATCCTGTAGAGTTCCTCCTGTACATCAGTGACAGACACTGATCCTGCAGAGTTCCTCCTGTATCATCAGTGACAGGCACCGACCATGTAGATTTCCCCCTGTAACATCAGTGACAGACACTGACCCTGTAGAGTTCCTCCTGTACATCAGTGACAGGCAGTGATCCTGTAGAGTTCCTCCTGTACATCAGTGACAGACACTGATCCTGTAGATTTCCTCCTGTACATCAGTGACCGGCACTGACCTGTAGAGTTGCTCCTGTACCATCAGTGACAGACACTGAACCTGTAGAGTTCCTCTTGTACCATCAGTGACAGGCACTGATCCTGTAGAGTTGCTCCTGTACCATCAGTGACAGGCACTGATCCTGTAGAGTTCCTCCTGTACCATCAGTGACAGACACTGATCCTGTAGAGCTCCTCCTGTACATCAGTGACAGACACTGCTCCTGTCGAGTTCCTCCTGTACATCAGTGACAGGCAATGGCCCTGTAGATTTCGTCCTGTACATCAGTGACAGACACTGATCCTGTAGAGTTCCTCCTGTACATCAGTGACAGACACTGACACTGTAGAGTTCCTCCGGTACTATCAGTTACAGACACTGATCCTGTAGAGTTCCTCCTGTACCATCAGTGACAGGCACTGATCATGTAGAGTTCCTCCTGTGCCATCAGTGACAGGCACTGATCCTGTAGAGATCCTCCTGTACCTCAGTGTCAGGCACTGATCCTGTAGAGTTCCTCCTGTAACATCAGTGATAGGCACTGACCATGTAGATTTCCCCCTGTACATCAGTGACAGGCACTGATCCTGTAGAGTTCCCCTGTACCATCAGTGACAGGCACTGACCTTGTAGAGTTCCTCCTGTACATCAGTGACAGGCACTGACCCTGTAGAGTTCCTCCTGTATATCAGTGACAGGCACTGATCCTGTAGATTTCCACCTGTACCATCAGTGACAGACACTGACCCGGTAGAGTTCCTCATGTACCATCATTGACAGACACGGATCCTGTAGAGTTCCTCCTGGACCATCAGTGACAGACACTGACACTGTAGAGTTCCTCCTGTACCATCTGTGATAAACAATGATCCTGTAGAGTTCCTCCTGTGCATCACTGACAGACACGGATCCTGTAGAGTTCCTCCTGTACATCAGTGACAGGCACTGATCCTGTAGAGTTCCTCCTGTGCATCAGTGACAGACATTGATCCTGTAGATTTCCTCCTGTACATCAGTGACCGGCACTGACCTGTAGAGTTGCTCCTGTACCATCAGTGACAGACACTGATCCTGTAGAGTTCCTCTTGTACCATCAGTGACAGGCACTGATCCTGTAGAGTTGTCCTGTACCATCAGTGACAGGCACTGATCCTGTAGAGTTCCTCCTGTACCATCAGTGACAGGCACTGATCCTGTAGAGTTCCTGCTGTACTATCAGTGACAGACACTGATCCTGTAGAGATCCTCCTGTACATCAGTGACAGACACTGATCCTGTAGATTTCCTCCTGTACCATCAGTGACAGGCACTGATCCTGTAGAGTTGCTCCTGTACCATCAGTGACAGGCACTGATCCTGTAGAGTTCCTCATGTACCATCAGTGACAGACACTGATCCTGTAGACCTCCTCCTGTACATCAGTGACAGACACTGATCCTGTAGATTTCCTCCTGTACCATCAGTGACAGGCACTGATCCTGTAGAGTTGCTCCTGTACCATCAGTGACAGGCACTGATCCTGTAGAGTTCCTCATGTACCATCAGTGACAGACACTGATCCTGTAGAGCTCCTCCTGTACATCAGTGATAGACACTGATCCTGTAGCGTTCCTCCTGGACCATCAGTGACAGACACAGACCCTGTAGAGTTCCTCCTGTACCATCAGTGACAAACACTGATCCTGTAGAGTTCCTCCTGTACCATCAGTGACAGACACCGATCCTGTAGAGTTCCTCCTGTACATCAGTGACAGGCACTGATCATGTAGAGTTCCTCCTGTACCATCAGTGACAGACACTGATCCTGTAGTGTTCCTCCTGTACATCAGTGACAGACACTGATCCTGTAGAGTTCCTCCTGCACCATCAGTGGCAGATACTGATCCTGTATATTTCCTCCTGTACCATCAGTGACAGACAGTGACCATGTAGAGTTCCTCCTGTACCATCAGTGACAGACACTGATCCTGTAGAGTTCCTCCTGTACCATCAGTGACAGACACTGATACTGTAGAGTTCATCCAGTACATCAGTGACAGACACTGCTCCTGCAGAGTTCCTCCTGTACATCAGTGACAGGCAAAGACCCTGTAGATTTCCTCCTGTACATCAGTGACAGACACTGATCCTGTAGAGTTCCTCCTGTACATCACTGACAGACACTGACACTGTAGAGTTCCTCCTGTGCTATCAGTTACAGACACTGATCCTGTAGAGTTCCTCCTGTACCATCAGTGACAGGCACTGACCTGTAGAGTTGCTCCTGTACCATCAGTGACAGACACTGATCCTGTAGAGTTCCTCCGGTACAATCAGTGACAGGCAATGATCCTGTATATTTCCTCCTGTACCATCAGTGACAGACACTGACCCTGTAGAGTTCCTCCTGTACATCAGTGACAGGCACTGATCCTGTAGAGTTCCTCCTGTACATCAGTGACAGACACTGATCCTGTAGATTTCCTCCTGTACATCAGTGACCGGCACTGACCTGTAGAGTTGCTCCTGTAACATCAGTGACAGACACCGATCCTGTAGAGTTCCTCCTGTACATCAGTGACAGGCACTGATCATGTAGAGTTCCTCCTGTACCATCAGTGACAGACACTGATCCTGTAGTGTTCCTCCTGTACATCAGTGACAGACACTGATCCTGTAGAGTTCCTCCTGTACCATCAGTGACAGATACTGATCCTGTATATTTCCTCCTGTACCATCAGTGACAGACAGTGACCCTGGAGAGTTCATCCAGTACATCAGTGACAGACACTGATCCAGTAGAGTTCCTCCTGTGCATCAGTGACAGGCAATGGCCCTGTAGATTTCCTCCTGTACATCAGTGACAGACACTGATCCTGTAGAGTTCCTCCTGTACATCAGTGACAGACACTGACACTGTAGAGTTCCTCCTGTACTATCAGTTACAGACACTGATCCTGTACAGTTCCTCCTGTACCATCAGTGACAGGCACTGACCTGTAGAGTTGCTCCTGTACCATCAGTGACAGACACTGATCCTGTAGAGTTCCTCTTGTACCATCAGTGACAGGCACTGATCCTGTAGAGTTGCTCCTGCACCATCAGTGACAGGCACTGATCCTGTAGAGTTCCTCCTGTACCATCAGTGACAGGCACCGATCCTGTAGAGTTCCTCCTGTACATCAGTGACAGGCACTGATCATGTAGTGTTTCTCCTGTACATCAGTGACAGACACTGATCCAGTAGAGTTCCTCCTGTACCATCAGTGACAGATACTGATCCTGTATATTTCCTCCTGTACCATCAGTGACAGACAGTGACCCTGTAGAGTTCCTCCTGTACCATCAGTGACAGACACTGATCCTGTAAAATTCCTCCTGTACCATCAGTGACAGGTACTGATCCTGTATATTTCCTCCTGTACCATCAGTGACAGACAGTGACCCTGTAGAGTTCATCCAGTACATCAGTGACAGGCAATGGCCCTGTAGATTTCCTCCTGTACATCAGTGACAGACACTGATCCTGTAGAGATCCTCCAGTACATCAGTGACAGACACTGACACTGTAGAGTTCCTCCTGTACTATCAGTTACAGAAACTGATCCTGTAGAGTCCCTCCTGTACCATCAGTGACAGGCACTGACCTGTAGAGTTGCTCCTGTACCATCAGTGACAGACACTGATCCTGTAGAGTTCCTCTTGTACCATCAGTGACAGACACTTATCCTGTAGCGATCCTCCTGTACATCAGTGACAGACACTGATCCTGGAGCGTTCCTCCTGTACATCAGTGACAGGCACTGATCCTGTAGATTTCCTCCTGGACCATCAGTGATAGACACTGATCCTGTATATTTCCTCCTGTACCATCAGTGACAGACACTGATACTGTAGAGTTCATCCAGTACATCAGTGACAGGCAATGGCCCTGTAGATTTCCTCCTGTACATCAGTGACAGACACTGATCCTGTAGAGTTCCTCCTGTACATCAGTGACAGACACTGACCCTGTAGAGATCCTCCTGTACCATCAGTGACAGACACTGATCCAGTAGAGTTCCTCTTGTACTATCAGTGACAGACACTGATCCTGTAGCGATCCTCCTGTACATCAGTGACAGACACTGATCCTGGAGAGTTCCTCCTGTACATCAGTGACAGGCACGGATCCTGTAGAGTTCCTCCTGTACCATCAGTGACAGGCCCAGACCATGTAGATTTCCCCCTGTAACATCAGTGACAGACACTGACCCTGTAGAGTTCCTCCTGTACATCAGTGACAGGCACTCATCCTGTAGAGTTCCTCCTGTCCCATCAGTGACAGACACTGATCCTGTAGATTTCCTCCTGTACCATCAGTGACAGACACTGACCCTGTAGTGTTCCTCCTGTACCATCAGTGACAGGCGTTGATCCTGCAGAGTTCCTCCTGTACCATCAGTGACAGACACTGACACTGTAGATATCCCCCTGTGCATCAGTGACAGACACTGATCCTGTAGAGTTCCTCCTGTACATCAGTGACAGGCAATGGCCCTGTAGATTTCCTCCTGTACATCAGTGACAGACACTGATCCTGTAGAGTTCCTCCTGTTCATCAGTGACAGACACTGACCCTGTAGAGTTCCTCCTGTACATCAGTGACAGGCACTGACCTGTGGAGATCCTCCTGTACATTAGTGACAGGCACTGACCCTGTAGAATTCCTCCTGTACATCAGTGACAGACACGGATCCTGTAGAGTTCGTCTTGTACATTAGTGACAGGCACTGAACCTGTAGAATTCCTCCTGTACATCAGTGACAGACACAGATCCTGCAGAGTTCCTCTTGTACATCAGTGACAGGCACTGACCCTGTAGATATCCTCCTGTACATCTGTGACAGAGACTGAGCATGTGGAGTTCCTCCTGTACCATCAGTGACAGACACTGACCCTGTAGCGTTCCTCCTGTACCATCAGTGACAGACACTGACCCTGTAGAGTTGCTCCTGTAAATCAGTGACAGACACTGAGCCTGTAGAGTTCCTCCTGTACCATCAGTGACAGACATTGATCCAGCAGAGTTCCTCCTGTGCCATCAGTGACAGACACTGACACTCTAGTTATCCCCCTGTACATCAGTGACAGACACTGGTCCTGTAGATTTCCTCCTGTACCATGAGTGTCAGACACTGACACTGCAGAGTTCCTCCTGTACCATCAGTGACAGACACTGATCCTGCAGAGTTCCTCCTGTACATCACTGACAAACACTGATCCTATACACTGCCTCCTGTACATCAGTGACAGGCACTGACCCTGTAGATTTCCTCCTGTACATCAGTGACAGACACTGATCCTGCAGAGTTCCTGCTGTACATCTGTGACAGGCACTGACTTGTAGAGTTACTCCTGTACATCAGTGACAGGCACTGACCTGTAGAGTTACTCCTGTACATCAGTGACAGGCACTGATCCTGTAGAATACCTCCTGTTCCATCAGTGACAGACACTGATCCTGTAGATTTCCTCCTGTACCATGAGTGACAGACACTGACCCTGTAGAGTTCCTCCTGTACCATCAGTGACAGAGTGTGGAGATGCCGGAGTTGGACTGGGGTGGACAGATGTAAGAAATCACACAACACCAGGTTATAGTCCAACAGCTTTATTTGAAATCACAAGCTTTCGGAGCGCTGCTCCTTCTTCAGGTGAAGTGGAGAAATGCATAAAGACACAGCTTTCTAGTCAGAGAATGACATGATTCTCTGACTATATAAGCTGTGTCTTTATGCATTTCTCCACTTCACCTGAAGAAGGAGCAGCGCTCCGAAAGCTTGTTATTTCAAATAAAGCTGTTGGACTATAACCTGGTGTTGTGTGATTTCTTACATCAGTGACAGACACTGACACTGTAGAGTTCCTCCTCTACATCAGTGACAGACACTGATCCTGTAGAGATCCTCCTGTACGTCAGTGACAGACACTGACCCTGTAGAGTTCCTCCTGTACATCAGTGACAGACACTGATCCTGTTGAGTTCATACTGTACATCCGTGACAGGCACTGATCCTGCATAATTCCTCCTGTACATCAGTGACAGGCGCTGACCCTGTAGATATCCTCATGTACATCAGTGACTGACACTGATCCTGCACAGATCCTCATGTACATCAGTGACAGGCACTGACCCTGTAGATATCCTCCTGTACATCAGTGACAGACACTGATCCTGTAGAGTTCCTCCTGTACATCAGTTACAGGCGCTGATCCTGTAGAGTTCCTCCTGTACATCAGTGACAGGCGCTGATCCTGTAGAGTTCCTCCTGTACATCAGTGACAGCCACTGATCCTGTAGAGTTCCTCCTGTACCATCAGTGACAGACACTGATCCCGTAGAGTTCCTCCTGTACATCAGTGACAGACACTGATCCTGTAGACTTCCTCCTGTACCATCAGTGACAGACACTGATCCTGTATATTTCCTCCTGTACCATCAGTGACAGACACTGACCCTGTAGAGTTCCTCATGTACCATCAGTGACAGACACTGATCCTGTAGAGATCCTCCTGTACCATCAGTGACAGACACTGATACTGTAGAGTTCATCCTGTACATCAGTGACAGGCACTGATCCTGTAGAGTTCCCCTTTATCATCAGTGACAGCCACTGATCCTGCAGAATTGCTTCTGTACATCAGTGACACGAACTGAATCTGTAGAGTTCCTCCTGTACCATCAGTGACAGACACTGACCCTGTAGGTCTCCTCCTGTACATCAGTGACAGACACTGATTCTGTAGAGTTCCTCCTGTACATCAGTGACAGGCAGTGATCCTGTAGAGTTCCCCTGTACCATCAGAGACAGACACTGACCTTGTAGAGTAACTCCTGTACATCAGTGACAGGCACTGAACCTGAAGATTTCCTCCTGTACATCAGTGACAGGCACTGATCCTGTAGAGTTCCTTCTGTCCCATCAGTGACAGACACTGATCCCGTAGATTTCCTCCTGTACATCAGTGACAGACACTGATCCTGTGGAGATCCACCTGTACCATCAGAGTCAGGCACTGATCCTGTAGAGTTCATCCTGTACTTCAGTGGCAGGCACTGATCATGTCGAGTTCCTCCTGTATCGTCAGTGACGGACACTGGTCCTGTAGAGTTGCTCCTGTACATCAGTGACAGGCACTGAACCTGTAGAGTTCCTCCTGAACCATCAGTTACAGACACTGACCCTTTAGAGTTCCTCCTGTACATCAGTGACAGGCACTGACCCTGTAGAATTCCTCCTGTACCATCAATGACAGACACTGATCCTGTAGAGTTCCTCCTGTACATCAGTGACAGGCACTGACCCTGTAGATTTCCTCCTGAACATCAGTGACAGACACTGATCCTGTACACTTCCTCCTGTACATCAGTGACAGGCACTGAACCTCTAGATTTCGTCCTGTACCATCAGTGACAGACACTGATCCTGTAGAGTTCATACTGTACATCAGTGACTGGCACTGATCCTGCATAATTCCTCCTGTACATCAGTGACAGGCGCTGACCCTATAGATTTCCTGCTGTACATCAGTGATAGACACTGATCCTGTAGAGTTCCTCCTGTACATCAGTGACAAACACTAACCAGTAGAGTTCCTCCTGTACATCAGTGACAGACACTGACCCTGTAGAGTTCCTCCTGTTCATCAGTTAAAGACACTGATCCTGTAGAGTTCCTCCTGTTCATCAGTGACAGACACTGACCCTGTAGAGTTCATCCTGTACATCAGTGACAGGCACTGACCTGTGGAGGTCCTCCTGTACATTAGTGACAGGCACTGACCCTGTAGAATTCCTCCTGTACATCAGTGACAGACACGGACCCTGTAGAGTTCTTCCTGTACATTAGTGACAGGCACTGAACCTGTAGAATTCCTCCTGTACATCTGTGACAGACACAGATCCTGCAGAGTTCCTCCTGTACATCAGTGACAGGCACTGACCCTGTAGATATCCTCCTGTACATCTGTGACAGAGACTGAGCCTGTGGAGTTCCTCCTGTACCATCAGTGACAGACACTGACCCTGTAGCGTTCCTCCTGTACCATCAGTGACAGACTCTGACCCTGTAGAGTTGCTCCTGTAAATCAGTGACAGACACTGAGCCTGTAGAGTTCCTCCTGTACCATCAGTGACAGACATTGATCCAGCAGAGTTCCTCCTGTACCATCAGTGACAGACACTCACACTGTAGTTATCCCCCTGTACATCAGTGACAGACACTGGTCCTGTAGATTTCCTCCTGTACCATGAGTGACAGACACTGACACTGTAGAGTTCCTCCTGTACCATCAGTGACAGACACTGATCCTGTACACTGCCTCCTGTACATCAGTGACAGGCACTGACCCTGTAGATTTCCTCCTGTACATCAGTGACAGACACTGATCCTGTAGAGTTCCTGCTGTACATCTGTGACAGGCACTGACTTGTAGAGCTACTCCTGTACATCAGTGACAGGCACTGACCTGTAGAGTTACTCCTGTACATCTGTGACAGGCACTGATCCTGTAGAATTCCTCCTGTTCCATCAGTGACAGACACTGATCCTGTAGATTTCCTCCTGTACCATGAGTGACAGACACTGACCCTGTAGAGTTCCTCCTGTACCATCAGTGACAGAGTGTGGAGATGCCGGAGTTGGACTGGGGTGGACAAATGTAAGAAATCACACAACACCAGGTTATCGTCCAACAGCTTTATTTGAAATCACAAGCTTTCGGAGCGCTGCTCCTTCTTCAGGTGAAGTGGAGAAATGCATAAAGACACAGCTTTCTAGTCAGAGAATGACATGATTCTCTGACTATATAAGCTGTGCCTTTATGCATTTCTCCACTTCACCTGAAGAAGGAGCAGCGCTCCGAAAGCTTGTGATTTCAAATAAAGCTGTTGGACTATAACCTGGTGTTGTGTGATTTCTTACATCAGTGACAGACACTGACACTGTAGAGTTCCTCCTCTACATCAGTGACAGACACTGATCCTGTAGAGATCCTCCTGTACGTCAGTGACAGACACTGACCCTGTAGAGTTCCTCCTGTACATCAGTGACAGACACTGATCCTGTTGAGTTCATACTGTACATCCGTGACAGGCACTGATCCTGCATAATTCCTCCTGTACATCAGTGACAGGCGCTGATCCTGCATAATTCCTCCTGTACATCAGTGACAGGCGCTGAACCTGTAGATATCCCCATGTACATCAGTGACTGACACTGATCCTGTACAGAGCCTCATGTACATCAGTGACAGGCACTGACACTGTAGATATCCTCCTGTACATCAGTGACAGACACTGATCCTGTAGAGTTCCTCCTGTACATCAGTTACAGGCGCTGATCCTGTAGAGTTCCTCCTGTACATCAGAGACAGGCGCTGATCCTGTAGAGTTCCTCCTGTACATCAGTGACAGCCACTGATCCTGTAGAGTTCCTCCTGTACCATCAGTGACAGACACTGATCCCGTAGAGTTCCTCCTGTACATCAGTGACAGACACTGATCCTGTAGACTTCCTCCTGTACCATCAGTGACAGACACTGATCCTGTATATTTCCTCCTGTACCATCAGTGACAGACACTGACCCTGTAGAGTTCCTCATGTACCATCAGTGACAGACACTGATCCTGTAGAGATCCTCCTGTACCATCAGTGACAAACACTGATACTGTAGAGTTCATCCTGTACATCAGTGACAGGCACTGATCCTGTAGAGTTCCCCTTTATCATCAGTGACAGCCACTGATCCTGCAGAATTGCTTCTGTACATCAGTGACACGAACTGAATCTGTAGAGTTCCTCCTGTACCATCAGTGACAGACACTGACCCTGTTGGTTTCCTCCTGTACATCAGTGACAGACACTGATTCTGTAGAGTTCCTCCTGTACATCAGTGACAGGCAGTGATCCTGTAGAGTTCCCCTGTACCATCAGAGACAGACACTGACCTTGTAGAGTAACTCCTGTACATCAGTGACAGGCACTGACCCTGAAGATTTCCTCCTCTCCATCAGTGACAGGCACTGATCCTGTAGAGTTCCTTCTGTCCCATCAGTGACAGACACTGATCCCGTAGATTTCCTCCTGTACATCAGTGACAGACACTGATCCTGTGGAGATCCACCTGTACCATCAGTGTAAGGCACTGATCCTGTAGAATTCATCCTGTACTTCAGTGACAGGCACTGATCCTGTAGAGTTCCTCCTGTATCATCAGTGACAGACACTGGTCCTGTAGAGTTGCTCCTGTACATCAGTGACAGGCACTGAACCTGTAGAGTTCCTCCTGAACCATCAGTTACAGACACTGACCCTTTAGATTTCCTCCTGTACATCAGTGACAGACACTGACCCTGTAGAATTCCTCCTGTACCATCAATGACAGACACTGATCCTGTAGAGTTCCTCCTGTACATCAGTGACAGACACTGTCCCTGTAGAGTTCCCCTGTACCATCAGTGACAGAAACTGACCTTGTAGAGTTCCTCCTGTATATTAGTGACAGGCACTGACCCTATAGAGTTCCTCCTGTACATCAGTGACAGGCACAGATCCTGTAGAGATTCTCCTGTACATCAGTGACAGGCACTGATCCTGTAGAGTTCCCCTGTACCATCAGTGACAGACACTGACCTTGTAGATTTCCTCCTGTATATCACTGACAGGCACTGACCCTGTAGAGTTCCTCCTGTATATCAGTGACAGACTCTGATCCTGTAGATTTCCTCCTGCACATCAGTGACAGGCACTGACCCATAGAGATTCTCCTGTACATCAGTGACAGGCACGGATCCTGCAGAGTTCCTCCTGTACATCAGTGACAGGCGCTGATCCTGCATAATTCCTCCTGTACATCAGTGACAGGCGCTGAACCTGTAGATATCCCCATGTACATCAGTGACTGACACTGATCCTGTACAGATCCTCATGTACATCAGTGACAGGCACTGACACTGTAGATATCCTCCTGTACATCAGTGACAGACACTGATCCTGTAGAGTTCCTCCTGTACATCAGTTACAGGCGCTGATCCTGTAGAGTTCCTCCTGTACATCAGAGACAGGCGCTGATCCTGTAGAGTTCCTCCTGTACATCAGTGACAGCCACTGATCCTGTAGAGTTCCTCCTGTACCATCAGTGACAGACACTGATCCCGTAGAGTTCCTCCTGTACATCAGTGACAGACACTGATCCTGTAGACTTCCTCCTGTACCATCAGTGACAGACACTGATCCTGTATATTTCCTCCTGTACCATCAGTGACAGACACTGACCCTGTAGAGTTCCTCATGTACCATCAGTGACAGACACTGATCCTGTAGAGATCCTCCTGTACCATCAGTGACAAACACTGATACTGTAGAGTTCATCCTGTACATCAGTGACAGGCACTGATCCTGTAGAGTTCCCCTTTATCATCAGTGACAGCCACTGATCCTGCAGAATTGCTTCTGTACATCAGTGACACGAACTGAATCTGTAGAGTTCCTCCTGTACCATCAGTGACAGACACTGACCCTGTTGGTTTCCTCCTGTGCATCAGTGACAGACACTGATTCTGTAGAGTTCCTCCTGTACATCAGTGACAGGCAGTGATCCTGTAGAGTTCCCCTGTACCATCAGAGACAGACACTGACCTTGTAGAGTAACTCCTGTACATCAGTGACAGGCACTGACCCTGAAGATTTCCTCCTGTACATCAGTGACAGGCACTGATCCTGTAGAGTTCCTTCTGTCCCATCAGTGACAGACACTGATCCCATAGATTTCCTCCTGTACATCAGTGACAGACACTGATCCTGTGGAGATCCACCTGTACCATCAGTGTCAGGCACTGATCCTGTAGAGTTCATCCTGTACTTCAGTGACAGGCACTGATCCTGTAGAGTTCCTCCTGTATCATCAGTGACAGACACTGGTCCTGTAGAGTTGCTCCTGTACATCAGTGACAGGCACTGAACCTGTAGAGTTCCTCCTGAACCATCAGTTACAGACACTGACCCTTTAGATTTCCTCCTGTACATCAGTGACAGACACTGACCCTGTAGAATTCATCCTGTACCATCAATGACAGACACTGATCCTGTAGAGTTCCTCCTGTACATCAGTGACAGACACTGTCCCTGTAGAGTTCCCCTGTACCATCAATGACAGAAACTGACCTTGTAGAGTTCCTCCTGTATATTAGTGACAGGCACTGACCCTATAGAGTTCCTCCTATACATCAGTGACAGGCACTGATCCTGTAGAGTTCCTCCTGTACATCAGTGACAGACACTGATCCTGTAGATTTACTCCTGTACATCAGTGACAGGCACAGATCCTGTAGAGATTCTCCTGTACATCAGTGACAGGCACTGATCCTGTAGAGTTCCCCTGTACCATCAGTGACAGACACTGACCTTGTAGATTTCCTCCTGTATATCACTGACAGGCACTGACCCTGTAGAGTTCCTCCTGTATATCAGTGACAGACTCTGATCCTGTAGATTTCCTCCTGCACATCAGTGACAGGCACTGACCCGTAGAGATCCTCCTGTACATTAGTGACAGGCACTGACCCTGTAGAATAACTCCTGTACATCAGTGACAGACACGGATCCTGTAGAGTTCTTCCTGTACATCAGTGACAGGCACTGACCCTGTAGATTTCCTCCTGTAAATCAGTGACAGACACTGATCCTGTAGAGTTCCTCCTGTACATCAGTGACAGGCACTGACCTGTAGAGATCCTCCTGTACATTAGTGACAGGCACTGACCCTGTAGAATTCCTCCTGTACATCAGTGACAGGCACCGATCCTGCAGAGTTCCTCCTGTACATCAGTGACAGGCACTGATCTTGTAGAGTTTCTTCTGTCCCATCAGTGACAGACACTGATCCTGTACATTTCCTCCTGTACATCAGTGACAGACACTGATCCTGTAGAGATCCCCCTGTACCATCAGTGACATGCACTGATCCTGTAGAGTTCCTCCTGTACATCAGTGACAGTCACTAATCCTGTAGTGTTCATCCTGTACATCAGTGACAGACACTGATCCTGTAGAGTTCCTCCTCTATCATCAGTAACATACACTGGTCCTGTAGAGTTGCTCCTGTACATCAGTGACAGGCACTGAACCTGTAGAGTTCCTCCTGTACCATCAGTGACAGACACTGACCCTGTAGATTTCCTCCTTTACATCAGTGACATACACTGACCCTGTAGAGTTCCTCCTGTACCATCAATGAGAGACACTGATCCTGTAGAGTTCCTCCTGTACATCAGTGACAGGCACAGAACCTGTAGATTTCCTCCTGTACATCAGTGACAGACACTGATCCTGTAGAGTTCCTCCTGTACATCAGTGACAGGCACTGACCTGTAGAGTTCCTCCTGTACATCAGTGACAGTCACTGATCCTGTAGATTTCCTCCTGTACCATGAGTGACAGACACTGACCCTGTAGAGTTCCTTCTGTAACATCATTGACAGACACTGATCCTGCAGAGTTCCTCCTGTATATCAGTGACAGACACTGATCCTGTAGAGTGCCTCCTGTACATCAGTGACAGGCACTGATCCTGTCGAGTTCCTTCTGTACCATCAGTGACAGACACTGATCCTGTAGAGTTCCTCCTGTACCATCAGTGACAGACACTGACCCTGTGGAGTTCCTCCTGTATCATCAGTGACAGACACTGATCCTGTAGAGTTCCCCTGTACCATCAGAGACAGACACTGATCCTGTAGATTTCCTCCTGTACATCAGTGACAGACACTGATCATGTAGAGATCACCCTGTACCATCAGTGACAGGCACTGATCCTGTAGAATTCCTCCTTTACATCAGTGACAGTCACTGATCCTGTAGAGTTCATCCTGTACATCAGTGACAGGCACTGATGCTGTAGCGATCCTCCTGTACATCAGTGACAGACACTGACCCTGTAGAGTTCCTCCTGTACCATCAATGACAGGCACTGATCCTGTAGATTTCCTCCTGTACATCAGTGACAGACACTGATCCGATACACTTCCTCTTGTACATCAGTGACAGGCACTGACCCTGTAGATTTCCTCCTGTACATCAGTGACAGACACTGAATCTGTAGAGTTCCTCCTGTACATCAGTGACAAGCACAGACCTGTAGAGATCCTCCTGTACATCAGTGATAGGCACAGATCCTGCAGAGTTCCTCCTGTACATCAGTGACAGACACTGATCCTGCAGAGTTCCTCCGGTACCATCAGTGACAGACAATGACACTGTAGATTTCAGCCTGTACATCAGTGACAGACACTGATCCTGTAGAGTTCCTCCTGTACCATCAGAGACATACACTGATCCCGTAGAGTTCCTCCTGTACCATCAGTGACAGACTCTGACACTGTAGAGTTCCTCCTGTACATCAGTGACAGACCCTGATCCGGTAGAGTTCATACTGCACATCAGTGACAGGCACTGATCCTGCATAGTTCCTCCTGTACATCAGTGACAGGCACTGACCCTGTAGATTTCCTCCTGTGCATCAGTGACAGAGACTGAACCTGTACAGATCCTCCTGTACATCAGTGACAGGCACGGACCCTGTAGATTTCCTCCTGTACATCAGTGACAGACACTGATCCTGTAGATTTCCTCCTTTACATCAGTGACAGGCACTGACCTCTAGAGTTCCACCTGTACATCAGTGACAGGCACTGACCCTGTAGAATTCCTCCTGTACATCAGTGACAGACACGGATCCTGTAGAGTTCCCCCTGTACATTAGTGACAGACACTGATCCTGTAGAGTTCCTCCTGTACCATCAGTGACAGACACTGATCCTGTATATTTCCTCCTGTACCATCAGTGACAGACACTGACCCTGTAGAGTTCCTCCTGTACCATCAGTGACAGACACTGATACTGTAGAGATCCTCCTGTACAATCAGTGACAGACACTGTCCCTGTAGAGTTCCCCTGTACCATCAGTGACAGAAACTGACCTTGTAGAGTTCCTCCTGTATATTAGTGACAGGCACTGACCCTATAGAGTTCCTCCTATACATCAGTGACAGGCACTGATCCTGTAGAGTTCCTCCTGTACCATCAGTGACAGACACTGATCCTGTAGATTTACTCCTGTACATCAGTGACAGGCACAGATCCTGTAGAGATTCTCCTGTACATCAGTGACAGGCACTGATCCTGTAGAGTTCCCCTGTACCATCAGTGACAGACACTGACCTTGTAGATTTCCTCCTGTCTATCACTGACAGGCACTGACCCTGTAGAGTTCCTCCTGTATATCAGTGACAGACTCTGATCCTGTAGATTTCCTCCTGTACATCAGTGACAGGCACTGACCCATAGAGATCCTCCTGTACATTAGTGACAGGCACTGACCCTGTAGAATAACTGCTGTACATCAGTGACAGACACGGATCCTGTAGAGTTCCTCCTGTACATCAGTGACAGGCACTGACCCTGTAGATTTCCTCCTGTAAATCAGTGACAGACACTGATCCTGTAGAGTTCCTCCTGTACATCAGTGACAGGCACTGACCTGTAGAGATCCTCCTGTACATTAGTGACAGGCACTGACCCTGTAGAATTCCTCCTGTACATCAGTGACAGGCACGGATCCTGCAGAGTTCCTCCTGTACATCAGTGACAGGCACTGATCTTGTAGAGTTTCTTCTGTCCCATCAGTGACAGACATTGATCCTGTACATTTCCTCCTGTACATCAGTGACAGACACTGATCCTGTAGAGATCCCCCTGTACCATCAGTGACATGCACTGATCCTGTAGAGTTCCTCCTGTACATCAGTGACAGTCACTAATCCTGTAGCGTTCTTCCTGTACATCAGTGACAGACACTGATCCTGTAGAGTTCCTCCTCTATCATCAGTAACATACACTGGTCCTGTAGAGTTGCTCCTGTACATCAGTGACAGGCACTGAACCTGTAGAGTTCCTCCTGTACCATCAGTGACAGACACTGACCCTGTAGATTTCCTCCTTTACATCAGTGACATACACTGACCCTGTAGAGTTCCTCCTGTACCATCAATGAGAGACACTGATCCTGTAGAGTTCCTCCTGTACATCAGTGACAGGCACAGAACCTGTAGATTTCCTCCTGTACATCAGTGACAGACACTGATCCTGTAGAGTTCCTCCTGTACATCAGTGACAGGCACTGACCTGTAGAGTTCCTCCTGTACATCAGTGACAGTCACTGATCCTGTAGATTTCCTCCTGTACCATGAGTGACAGACACTGACCCTGTAGAGTTCCTTCTGTAACATCAGTGACAGACACTGATCCTGCAGAGTTCCTCCTGTATATCAGTGACAGACACTGATCCTGTAGAGTGCCTCCTGTACATCAGTGACAGGCACTGATCCTGTCGAGTTCCTTCTGTACCATCAGTGACAGACACTGATCCTGTAGAGTTCCTCCTGTACCATCAGTGACAGACACTGACCCTGTGGAGTTCCTCCTGTATCATCAGTGACAGACACTGATCCTGTAGAGTTCCCCTGTACCATCAGAGACAGACACTGATCCTGTAGATTTCCTCCTGTACATCAGTGACAGACACTGATCATGTAGAGATCACCCTGTACCATCAGTGACAGGCACTGATCCTGTAGAATTCCTCCTTTACATCAGTGACAGTCACTGATCCTGTAGATTTCATCCTGTACATCAGTGACAGGCACTGATGCTGTAGCGATCCTCCTGTACATCAGTGACAGACACTGACCCTGTAGAGTTCCTCCTGTACCATCAATGACAGGCACTGATCCTGTGGATTTCCTCCTGTACATCAGTGACAGACACTGATCCGATACACTTCCTCTTGTACATCAGTGACAGGCACTGACCCTGTAGATTTCCTCCTGTACATCAGTGACAGACACTGAATCTGTAGAGTTCCTCCTGTACATCAGTGACAAGCACAGACCTGTAGAGATCCTCCTGTACATCAGTGATAGGCACTGATCCTGTAGAGTTCCTCCTGTTCCATTAGTGACAGACACTGATCCTGTAGATTTCCTCCTGTACCATCAGTGACAGACACAGATCCTGCAGAGTTCCTCCTGTACATCAGTGACAGACACTGATCCTGCAGAGTTCCTCCGGTACCATCAGTGACAGACAATGACACTGTAGATTTCAGCCTGTACATCAGTGACAGACACTGATCCTGTAGAGTTCCTCCTGTACCATCAGTGACAGACACTGATCCTGTAGAGTTCCTCCTGTACCATCAGTGACAGACTCTGACACTGTAGAGTTCCTCCTGTACATCAGTGACAGACCCTGATCCGGTAGAGTTCATACTGCACATCAGTGACAGGCACTGATCCTGCATAGTTCCTCCTGTACATCAGTGACAGGCACTGACCCTGTAGATTTCCTCCTGTGCATCAGTGACAGAGACTGAACCTGTACAGATCCTCCTGTACATCAGTGACAGGCACGGACCCTGTAGATTTCCTCCTGTACATCAGTGACAGACACTGATCCTGTAGATTTCCTCCTTTACATCAGTGACAGGCACTGACCTCTAGAGTTCCACCTGTACATCAGTGACAGGCACTGACCCTGTAGAATTCCTCCTGTACATCAGTGACAGACACGGATCCTGTAGAGTTCCCCCTGTACATTAGTGACAGACACTGATCCTGTAGAGTTCCTCCTGTACCATCAGTGACAGACACTGATCCTGTATATTTCCTCCTGTACCATCAGTGACAGACACTGACCCTGTAGAGTTCCTCCTGTACCATCAGTGACAGACACTGATACTGTAGAGATCCTCCTGTACAATCAGTGACAGACACTGTCCCTGTAGAGTTCCCCTGTACCATCAGTGACAGAAACTGACCTTGTAGAGTTCCTCCTGTATATTAGTGACAGGCACTGACCCTATAGAGTTCCTCCTATACATCAGTGACAGGCACTGATCCTGTAGAGTTCCTCCTGTACCATCAGTGACAGACACTGATCCTGTAGATTTACTCCTGTACATCAGTGACAGGCACAGATCCTGTAGAGATTCTCCTGTACATCAGTGACAGGCACTGATCCTGTAGAGTTCCCCTGTACCATCAGTGACAGACACTGACCTTGTAGATTTCCTCCTGTCTATCACTGACAGGCACTGACCCTGTAGAGTTCCTCCTGTATATCAGTGACAGACTCTGATCCTGTAGATTTCCTCCTGTACATCAGTGACAGGCACTGACCCGTAGAGATCCTTCTGTACATTAGTGACAGGCACTGACCCTGTAGAATAACTCCTGTACATCAGTGACAGACACGGATCCTGTAGAGTTCCTCCTGTACATCAGTGACAGGCACTGACCCTGTAGATTTCCTCCTGTAAATCAGTGACAGACACTGATCCTGTAGAGTTCCTCCTGTACATCAGTGACAGGCACTGACCTGTAGAGATCCTCCTGTACATTATTGACAGGCACTGACCCTGTAGAATTCCTCCTGTACATCAGTGACAGGCACGGATCCTGCAGAGTTCCTCCTGTACATCAGTGACAGGCACTGATCTTGTAGAGTTTCTTCTGTCCCATCAGTGACAGACACTGATCCTGTACATTTCCTCCTGTACATCAGTGACAGACACTGATCCTGTAGAGATCCCCCTGTACCATCAGTGACATGCACTGATCCTGTAGAGTTCCTCCTGTACATCAGTGACAGTCACTAATCCTGTAGCGTTCATCCTGTACATCAGTGACAGACACTGATCCTGTAGAGTTCCTCCTCTATCATCAGTAACATACACTGGTCCTGTAGAGTTGCTCCTGTACATCAGTGACAGGCACTGAACCTGTAGAGTTCCTCCTGTACCATCAGTGACAGACACTGACCCTGTAGATTTCCTCCTTTACATCAGTGACATACACTGACCCTGTAGAGTTCCTCCTGTACCATCAATGAGAGACACTGATCCTGTAGAGTTCCTCCTGTACATCAGTGACAGGCACAGAACCTGTAGATTTCCTCCTGTACATCAGTGACAGACACTGATACTGTAGAGTTCCTCCTGTACATCAGTGACAGGCACTGACCTGTAGAGTTCCTCCTGTACATCAGTGACAGTCACTGATCCTGTAGATTTCCTCCTGTACCATGAGTGACAGACACTGACCCTGTAGTGTTCATCCTGTACATCAGTGACAGACACTGATCCTGTAGAGTTCCTCCTGTACCATCAATGACAGGCACTGATCCTGTGGATTTCCTCCTGTACATCAGTGACAGACACTGATCCGATACACTTCCTCTTGTACATCAGTGACAGGCACTGACCCTGTAGATTTCCTCCTGTACATCAGTGACAGACACTGAATCTGTAGAGTTCCTCCTGTACATCAGTGACAAGCACAGACCTGTAGAGATCCTCCTGTACATCAGTGATAGGCACTGATCCTGTAGAGTTCCTCCTGTTCCATTAGTGACAGACACTGATCCTGTAGATTTCCTCCTGTACCATCAGTGACAGACACAGATCCTGCAGAGTTCCTCCTGTACATCAGTGACAGACACTGATCCTGCAGAGTTCCTCCGGTACCATCAGTGACAGACAATGACACTGTAGATTTCAGCCTGTACATCAGTGACAGACACTGATCCTGCAGAGTTCCTCCTGTATATCAGTGTCAGACACTGATCCTGTAGAGTGCCTCCTGTACATCAGTGACAGGCACTGATCCTGTCGAGTTCCTTCTGTACCATCAGTGACAGACACTGATCCTGTAGAGTTCCTCCTGTACCATCAGTGACAGACACTGACCCTGTGGAGTTCCTCCAGTATCATCAGTGACAGACACTGATCCTGTAGAGTTCCCCTGTACCATCAGAGACAGACACTGATCCTGTAGATTTCCTCCTGTACATCAGTGACAGACACTGATCATGTAGAGATCACCCTGTACCATCAGTGACAGGCACTGATCCTGTAGAATTCCTCCTTTACATCAGTGACAGTCACTGATCCTGTAGAGTTCATCCTGTACATCAGTGACAGGCACTGATGCTGTAGCGATCCTCCTGTACATCAGTGACAGACCCTGATCCGGTAGAGTTCATACTGCACATCAGTGACAGGCACTGATCCTGCATAGTTCCTCCTGTACATCAGTGACAGGCACTGACCCTGTAGATTTCCTCCTGTGCATCAGTGACAGAGACTGAACCTGTACAGATCCTCCTGTACATCAGTGACAGGCACGGACCCTGTAGATTTCCTCCTGTACATCAGTGACAGACACTGATCCTGTAGATTTCCTCCTTTACATCAGTGACAGGCACTGACCCTGTAGAATTCCTCCTGTACATCAGTGACAGACACGGATCCTGTAGAGTTCCCCCTGTACATTAGTGACAGACACTGATCCTGTAAAGTTCCTCCTGTACCATCAGTGACAGACACTGATCCTGTATATTTCCTCCTGTACCATCAGTGACAGACACTGACCCTGTAGAGTTCCTCCTGTACCATCAGTGACAGACACGGATCCTGTAGAGTTCTTCCTGTACATTAGTGACAGGCACTGAACCTGTAGAATTCCTCCTGTACATCTGTGACAGACACAGATCCTGCAGAGTTCCTCCTGTACATCAGTGACAGGCACTGACCCTGTAGATATCCTCCTGTACATCTGTGACAGAGACTGAGCCTGTGGAGTTCCTCCTGTACCATCAGTGACAGACACTGACCCTGTAGCGTTCCTCCTGTACCATCAGTGACAGACTCTGACCCTGTAGAGTTGCTCCTGTAAATCAGTGACAGACACTGAGCCTGTAGAGTTCCTCCTGTACCATCAGTGACAGACATTGATCCAGCAGAGTTCCTCCTGTACCATCAGTGACAGACACTCGCACTGTAGTTATCCCCCTGTACATCAGTGACAGACACTGGTCCTGTAGATTTCCTCCTGTACCATGAGTGACAGACACTGACACTGTAGAGTTCCTCCTGTACCATCAGTGACAGACACTGATCCTGTACACTGCCTCCTGTACATCAGTGACAGGCACTGACCCTGTAGATTTCCTCCTGTACATCAGTGACAGACACTGATCCTGTAGAGTTCCTGCTGTACATCTGTGACAGGCACTGACTTGTAGAGCTACTCCTGTACATCAGTGACAGGCACTGACCTGTAGAGTTACTCCTGTACATCTGTGACAGGCACTGATCCTGTAGAATTCCTCCTGTTCCATCAGTGACAGACACTGATCCTGTAGATTTCCTCCTGTACCATGAGTGACAGACACTGACCCTGTAGAGTTCCTCCTGTACCATCAGTGACAGAGTGTGGAGATGCCGGAGTTGGACTGGGGTGGACAAATGTAAGAAATCACACAACACCAGGTTATCGTCCAACAGCTTTATTTGAAATCACAAGCTTTCGGAGCGCTGCTCCTTCTTCAGGTGAAGTGGAGAAATGCATAAAGACACAGCTTTCTAGTCAGAGAATGACATGATTCTCTGACTATATAAGCTGTGCCTTTATGCATTTCTCCACTTCACCTGAAGAAGGAGCAGCGCTCCGAAAGCTTGTGATTTCAAATAAAGCTGTTGGACTATAACCTGGTGTTGTGTGATTTCTTACATCAGTGACAGACACTGACACTGTAGAGTTCCTCCTCTACATCAGTGACAGACACTGATCCTGTAGAGATCCTCCTGTACGTCAGTGACAGACACTGACCCTGTAGAGTTCCTCCTGTACATCAGTGACAGACACTGATCCTGTTGAGTTCATACTGTACATCCGTGACAGGCACTGATCCTGCATAATTCCTCCTGTACATCAGTGACAGGCGCTGATCCTGCATAATTCCTCCTGTACATCAGTGACAGGCGCTGAACCTGTAGATATCCCCATGTACATCAGTGACTGACACTGATCCTGTACAGAGCCTCATGTACATCAGTGACAGGCACTGACACTGTAGATATCCTCCTGTACATCAGTGACAGACACTGATCCTGTAGAGTTCCTCCTGTACATCAGTTACAGGCGCTGATCCTGTAGAGTTCCTCCTGTACATCAGAGACAGGCGCTGATCCTGTAGAGTTCCTCCTGTACATCAGTGACAGCCACTGATCCTGTAGAGTTCCTCCTGTACCATCAGTGACAGACACTGATCCCGTAGAGTTCCTCCTGTACATCAGTGACAGACACTGATCCTGTAGACTTCCTCCTGTACCATCAGTGACAGACACTGATCCTGTATATTTCCTCCTGTACCATCAGTGACAGACACTGACCCTGTAGAGTTCCTCATGTACCATCAGTGACAGACACTGATCCTGTAGAGATCCTCCTGTACCATCAGTGACAAACACTGATACTGTAGAGTTCATCCTGTACATCAGTGACAGGCACTGATCCTGTAGAGTTCCCCTTTATCATCAGTGACAGCCACTGATCCTGCAGAATTGCTTCTGTACATCAGTGACACGAACTGAATCTGTAGAGTTCCTCCTGTACCATCAGTGACAGACACTGACCCTGTTGGTTTCCTCCTGTACATCAGTGACAGACACTGATTCTGTAGAGTTCCTCCTGTACATCAGTGACAGGCAGTGATCCTGTAGAGTTCCCCTGTACCATCAGAGACAGACACTGACCTTGTAGAGTAACTCCTGTACATCAGTGACAGGCACTGACCCTGAAGATTTCCTCCTCTCCATCAGTGACAGGCACTGATCCTGTAGAGTTCCTTCTGTCCCATCAGTGACAGACACTGATCCCGTAGATTTCCTCCTGTACATCAGTGACAGACACTGATCCTGTGGAGATCCACCTGTACCATCAGTGTCAGGCACTGATCCTGTAGAATTCATCCTGTACTTCAGTGACAGGCACTGATCCTGTAGAGTTCCTCCTGTATCATCAGTGACAGACACTGGTCCTGTAGAGTTGCTCCTGTACATCAGTGACAGGCACTGAACCTGTAGAGTTCCTCCTGAACCATCAGTTACAGACACTGACCCTTTAGATTTCCTCCTGTACATCAGTGACAGACACTGACCCTGTAGAATTCCTCCTGTACCATCAATGACAGACACTGATCCTGTAGAGTTCCTCCTGTACATCAGTGACAGACACTGTCCCTGTAGAGTTCCCCTGTACCATCAGTGACAGAAACTGACCTTGTAGAGTTCCTCCTGTATATTAGTGACAGGCACTGACCCTATAGAGTTCCTCCTATACATCAGTGACAGGCACTGATCCTGTAGAGTTCCTCCTGTACATCAGTGACAGACACTGATCCTGTAGATTTACTCCTGTACATCAGTGACAGGCACAGATCCTGTAGAGATTCTCCTGTACATCAGTGACAGGCACTGATCCTGTAGAGTTCCCCTGTACCATCAGTGACAGACACTGACCTTGTAGATTTCCTCCTGTATATCACTGACAGGCACTGACCCTGTAGAGTTCCTCCTGTATATCAGTGACAGACTCTGATCCTGTAGATTTCCTCCTGCACATCAGTGACAGGCACTGACCCGTAGAGATTCTCCTGTACATCAGTGACAGGCACGGATCCTGCAGAGTTCCTCCTGTACATCAGTGACAGGCGCTGATCCTGCATAATTCCTCCTGTACATCAGTGACAGGCGCTGAACCTGTAGATATCCCCATGTACATCAGTGACTGACACTGATCCTGTACAGATCCTCATGTACATCAGTGACAGGCACTGACACTGTAGATATCCTCCTGTACATCAGTGACAGACACTGATCCTGTAGAGTTCCTCCTGTACATCAGTTACAGGCGCTGATCCTGTAGAGTTCCTCCTGTACATCAGAGACAGGCGCTGATCCTGTAGAGTTCCTCCTGTACATCAGTGACAGCCACTGATCCTGTAGAGTTCCTCCTGTACCATCAGTGACAGACACTGATCCCGTAGAGTTCCTCCTGTACATCAGTGACAGACACTGATCCTGTAGACTTCCTCCTGTACCATCAGTGACAGACACTGATCCTGTATATTTCCTCCTGTACCATCAGTGACAGACACTGACCCTGTAGAGTTCCTCATGTACCATCAGTGACAGACACTGATCCTGTAGAGATCCTCCTGTACCATCAGTGACAAACACTGATACTGTAGAGTTCATCCTGTACATCAGTGACAGGCACTGATCCTGTAGAGTTCCCCTTTATCATCAGTGACAGCCACTGATCCTGCAGAATTGCTTCTGTACATCAGTGACACGAACTGAATCTGTAGAGTTCCTCCTGTACCATCAGTGACAGACACTGACCCTGTTGGTTTCCTCCTGTACATCAGTGACAGACACTGATTCTGTAGAGTTCCTCCTGTACATCAGTGACAGGCAGTGATCCTGTAGAGTTCCCCTGTACCATCAGAGACAGACACTGACCTTGTAGAGTAACTCCTGTACATCAGTGACAGGCACTGACCCTGAAGATTTCCTCCTGTACATCAGTGACAGGCACTGATCCTGTAGAGTTCCTTCTGTCCCATCAGTGACAGACACTGATCCCATAGATTTCCTCCTGTACATCAGTGACAGACACTGATCCTGTGGAGATCCACCTGTACCATCAGTGTCAGGCACTGATCCTGTAGAGTTCATCCTGTACTTCAGTGACAGGCACTGATCCTGTAGAGTTCCTCCTGTATCATCAGTGACAGACACTGGTCCTGTAGAGTTGCTCCTGTACATCAGTGACAGGCACTGAACCTGTAGAGTTCCTCCTGAACCATCAGTTACAGACACTGACCCTTTAGATTTCCTCCTGTACATCAGTGACAGACACTGACCCTGTAGAATTCATCCTGTACCATCAATGACAGACACTGATCCTGTAGAGTTCCTCCTGTACATCAGTGACAGACACTATCCCTGTAGAGTTCCCCTGTACCATCAATGACAGAAACTGACCTTGTAGAGTTCCTCCTGTATATTAGTGACAGGCACTGACCCTATAGAGTTCCTCCTATACATCAGTGACAGGCACTGATCCTGTAGAGTTCCTCCTGTACATCAGTGACAGACACTGATCCTGTAGATTTACTCCTGTACATCAGTGACAGGCACAGATCCTGTAGAGATTCTCCTGTACATCAGTGACAGGCACTGATCCTGTAGAGTTCCCCTGTACCATCAGTGACAGACACTGACCTTGTAGATTTCCTCCTGTATATCACTGACAGGCACTGACCCTGTAGAGTTCCTCCTGTATATCAGTGACAGACTCTGATCCTGTAGATTTCCTCCTGCACATCAGTGACAGGCACTGATCCGTAGAGATCCTCCTGTACATTAGTGACAGGCACTGACCCTGTAGAATAACTCCTGTACATCAGTGACAGACACGGATCCTGTAGAGTTCTTCCTGTACATCAGTGACAGGCACTGACCCTGTAGATTTCCTCCTGTAAATCAGTGACAGACACTGATCCTGTAGAGTTCCTCCTGTACATCAGTGACAGGCACTGACCTGTAGAGATCCTCCTGTACATTAGTGACAGGCACTGACCCTGTAGAATTCCTCCTGTACATCAGTGACAGGCACCGATCCTGCAGAGTTCCTCCTGTACATCAGTGACAGGCACTGATCTTGTAGAGTTTCTTCTGTCCCATCAGTGACAGACACTGATCCTGTACATTCCCTCCTGTACATCAGTGACAGACACTGATCCTGTAGAGATCCCCCTGTACCATCAGTGACATGCACTGATCCTGTAGAGTTCCTCCTGTACATCAGTGACAGTCACTAATCCTGTAGTGTTCATCCTGTACATCAGTGACAGACACTGATCCTGTAGAGTTCCTCCTCTATCATCAGTAACATACACTGGTCCTGTAGAGTTGCTCCTGTACATCAGTGACAGGCACTGAACCTGTAGAGTTCCTCCTGTACCATCAGTGACAGACACTGACCCTGTAGATTTCCTCCTTTACATCAGTGACATACACTGACCCTGTAGAGTTCCTCCTGTACCATCAATGAGAGACACTGATCCTGTAGAGTTCCTCCTGTACATCAGTGACAGGCACAGAACCTGTAGATTTCCTCCTGTACATCAGTGACAGACACTGATCCTGTAGAGTTCCTCCTGTACATCAGTGACAGGCACTGACCTGTAGAGTTCCTCCTGTACATCAGTGACAGTCACTGATCCTGTAGATTTCCTCCTGTACCATGAGTGACAGACACTGACCCTGTAGAGTTCCTTCTGTAACATCATTGACAGACACTGATCCTGCAGAGTTCCTCCTGTATATCAGTGACAGACACTGATCCTGTAGAGTGCCTCCTGTACATCAGTGACAGGCACTGATCCTGTCGAGTTCCTTCTGTACCATCAGTGACAGACACTGATCCTGTAGAGTTCCTCCTGTACCATCAGTGACAGACACTGACCCTGTGGAGTTCCTCCTGTATCATCAGTGACAGACACTGATCCTGTAGAGTTCCCCTGTACCATCAGAGACAGACACTGATCCTGTAGATTTCCTCCTGTACATCAGTGACAGACACTGATCATGTAGAGATCACCCTGTACCATCAGTGACAGGCACTGATCCTGTAGAATTCCTCCTTTACATCAGTGACAGTCACTGATCCTGTAGAGTTCATCCTGTACATCAGTGACAGGCACTGATGCTGTAGCGATCCTCCTGTACATCAGTGACAGACACTGACCCTGTAGAGTTCCTCCTGTACCATCAATGACAGGCACTGATCCTGTGGATTTCCTCCTGTACATCAGTGACAGACACTGATCCGATACACTTCCTCTTGTACATCAGTGACAGGCACTGACCCTGTAGATTTCCTCCTGTACATCAGTGACAGACACTGAATCTGTAGAGTTCCTCCTGTACATCAGTGACAAGCACAGACCTGTAGAGATCCTCCTGTACATCAGTGATAGGCACTGATCCTGTAGAGTTCCTCCTGTTCCATTAGTGACAGACACTGATCCTGTAGATTTCCTCCTGTACCATCAGTGACAGACACAGATCCTGCAGAGTTCCTCCTGTACATCAGTGACAGACACTGATCCTGCAGAGTTCCTCCGGTACCATCAGTGACAGACAATGACACTGTAGATTTCAGCCTGTACATCAGTGACAGACACTGATCCTGTAGAGTTCCTCCTGTACCATCAGTGACAGACACTGATCCTGTAGAGTTCCTCCTGTACCATCAGTGACAGACTCTGACACTGTAGAGTTCCTCCTGTACATCAGTGACAGACCCTGATCCGGTAGAGTTCATACTGCACATCAGTGACAGGCACTGATCCTGCATAGTTCCTCCTGTACATCAGTGACAGGCACTGACCCTGTAGATTTCCTCCTGTGCATCAGTGACAGAGACTGAACCTGTACAGATCCTCCTGTACATCAGTGACAGGCACGGACCCTGTAGATTTCCTCCTGTACATCAGTGACAGACACTGATCCTGTAGATTTCCTCCTTTACATCAGTGACAGGCACTGACCTCTAGAGTTCCACCTGTACATCAGTGACAGGCACTGACCCTGTAGAATTCCTCCTGTACATCAGTGACAGACACGGATCCTGTAGAGTTCCCCCTGTACATTAGTGACAGACACTGATCCTGTAGATTTCCTCCTGTACCATCAGTGACAGACACTGATCCTGTATATTTCCTCCTGTACCATCAGTGACAGACACTGACCCTGTAGAGTTCCTCCTGTACCATCAGTGACAGACACTGATACTGTAGAGATCCTCCTGTACAATCAGTGACAGACACTGTCCCTGTAGAGTTCCCCTGTACCATCAGTGACAGAAACTGACCTTGTAGAGTTCCTCCTGTATATTAGTGACAGGCACTGACCCTATAGAGTTCCTCCTATACATCAGTGACAGGCACTGATCCTGTAGAGTTCCTCCTGTACCATCAGTGACAGACACTGATCCTGTAGATTTACTCCTGTACATCAGTGACAGGCACAGATCCTGTAGAGATTCTCCTGTACATCAGTGACAGGCACTGATCCTGTAGAGTTCCCCTGTACCATCAGTGACAGACACTGACCTTGTAGATTTCCTCCTGTCTATCACTGACAGGCACTGACCCTGTAGAGTTCCTCCTGTATATCAGTGACAGACTCTGATCCTGTAGATTTCCTCCTGTACATCAGTGACAGGCACTGACCCGTAGAGATCCTTCTGTACATTAGTGACAGGCACTGACCCTGTAGAATAACTCCTGTACATCAGTGACAGACACGGATCCTGTAGAGTTCCTCCTGTACATCAGTGACAGGCACTGACCCTGTAGATTTCCTCCTGTAAATCAGTGACAGACACTGATCCTGTAGAGTTCCTCCTGTACATCAGTGACAGGCACTGACCTGTAGAGATCCTCCTGTACATTATTGACAGGCACTGACCCTGTAGAATTCCTCCTGTACATCAGTGACAGGCACGGATCCTGCAGAGTTCCTCCTGTACATCAGTGACAGGCACTGATCTTGTAGAGTTTCTTCTGTCCCATCAGTGACAGACACTGATCCTGTACATTTCCTCCTGTACATCAGTGACAGACACTGATCCTGTAGAGATCCCCCTGTACCATCAGTGACATGCACTGATCCTGTAGAGTTCCTCCTGTACATCAGTGACAGTCACTAATCCTGTAGCGTTCATCCTGTACATCAGTGACAGACACTGATCCTGTAGAGTTCCTCCTCTATCATCAGTAACATACACTGGTCCTGTAGAGTTGCTCCTGTACATCAGTGACAGGCACTGAACCTGTAGAGTTCCTCCTGTACCATCAGTGACAGACGCTGACCCTGTAGATTTCCTCCTTTACATCAGTGACATACACTGACCCTGTAGAGTTCCTCCTGTACCATCAATGAGAGACACTGATCCTGTAGAGTTCCTCCTGTACATCAGTGACAGGCACAGAACCTGTAGATTTCCTCCTGTACATCAGTGACAGACACTGATACTGTAGAGTTCCTCCTGTACATCAGTGACAGGCACTGACCTGTAGAGTTCCTCCTGTACATCAGTGACAGTCACTGATCCTGTAGATTTCCTCCTGTACCATGAGTGACAGACACTGACCCTGTAGAGTTCCTTCTGTAACATCAGTGACAGACACTGATCCTGCAGAGTTCCTCCTGTATATCAGTGACAGACACTGATCCTGTAGAGTGCCTCCTGTACATCAGTGACAGGCACTGATCCTGTCGAGTTCCTTCTGTACCATCAGTGACAGACACTGATCCTGTAGAGTTCCTCCTGTACCATCAGTGACAGACACTGACCCTGTGGAGTTCCTCCAGTATCATCAGTGACAGACACTGATCCTGTAGAGTTCCCCTGTACCATCAGAGACAGACACTGATCCTGTAGATTTCCTCCTGTACATCAGTGACAGACACTGATCATGTAGAGATCACCCTGTACCATCAGTGACAGGCACTGATCCTGTAGAATTCCTCCTTTACATCAGTGACAGTCACTGATCCTGTAGAGTTCATCCTGTACATCAGTGACAGGCACTGATGCTGTAGCGATCCTCCTGTGCTTCAGTGACAGACACTGACCCTGTAGAGTTCCTCCTGTACCATCAATGACAGGCACTGATCCTGTAGATTTCCTCCTGTACATCAGTGACAGACACTGATCCGATACACTTCCTCTTGTACATCAGTGACAGGCACTGACCCTGTAGATTTCCTCCTGTACATCAGTGACAGACACTGAATCTGTAGAGTTCCTCCTGTACATCAGTGACAAGCACAGACCTGTAGAGATCCTCCTGTACATCAGTGATAGGCACTGATCCTGTAGAGTTCCTCCTGTTCCATTAGTGACAGACACTGATCCTGTAGATTTCCTCCTGTACCATCAGTGACAGACACAGATCCTGCAGAGTTCCTCCTGTACATCAGTGACAGACACTGATCCTGCAGAGTTCCTCCGGTACCATCAGTGACAGACAATGACACTGTAGATTTCAGCCTGTACATCAGTGACAGACACTGATCCTGTAGAGTTCCTCCTGTACCATCAGTGACAGACACTGATCCTGTAGAGTTCCTCCTGTACCATCAGTGACAGACTCTGACACTGTAGAGTTCCTCCTGTACCATCAGTGACAGACACTGACACTGTAAAGTTCCTCCTGTACCATCAGTGACAGGCATTGACCCTGTAGATTTCCTCCTGTACATCAGTGACAGACACTGATCCTGTACACTGCCTCCTGTACATCAGTGACAGGCACTGACCCTGTAGATTTCCTCCTGTACATCAGTGACAGACACTGATCCTGTAGAGTTCCTGCTGTACATCTGTGACAGGCACTGACTTGTAGAGTTACTCCTGTACATCAGTGACAGGCACTGACCTGTAGAGTTACTCCTGTAAATCAGTGACAGACACTGAGCCTGTAGAGTTCTTCCTGTACCATCCGTGACAGACATTGATCCAGCAGAGTTCCTCCTGTACCATCAGTGACAGACACTGACCTGTAGAGTTCATCCTGTACTTCAGTGGCAGGCACTGATCCTGTCGAGTTCCTCCTGTATCATCAGTGACGGACACTGGTCCTGTAGAGTTGCTCCTGTACATCAGTGACAGGCACTGAACCTGCAGAGTTCCTCCTGAACCTTCAGTTACAGACACTGACCCTTTAGATTTCCTCCTGTACATCAGTGACAGACACTGACCCTGTAGAATTCCTCCTGTACCATCAATGACAGACACTGATCCTGTAGAGTTCCTCCTGTACATCAGTGACAGGCACTGACCCTGTAGATTTCCTCCTGAACATCAGTGACAGACACTGATCCTGTACACTTCCTCCTGGACATCAGTGACAGGCACTGAACCTGTAGATTTCGTCCTGTACCATCAGTGACAGACACTGATCCTGTAGAGTTCATACTGTACATCAGTGACTGGCACTGATCCTGCATAGTTCCTCCTGTACATCAGTGACAGGCGCTGATCCTGTAGAGTTCCTCCTGTACATCAGTGACCGGCGCTGATCCTGTAGAGTTCCTCCTGTACATCAGTGACAGCCACTGATCCTGTCGAGTTCCTCCTGTACCATCAGTGACAGACACTGATCCCGTAGAGTTCCTCCTGTACATCCGTGACAGGCACTGATCCTGCATAATTTCTCCTGTACATCAGTGACAGGCGCTGACCCTGTAGATATCCTCCTGTACATCAGTGACTGACACTGATCCTGTACAGATCCTCCTGTACATCAGTGACAGGCACTGACCCTGTAGATATCCTTCTGTACATCAGTGACAGGCACTGATCCTGCAGAGTTCCTCCTGTACATCAGTGACAGGCGCTGATCCTGTAGAGTTCCTCCTGTACATCAGTGACAGGCGCTGATCCTGTAGAGTTCCTCCTGTACATCAGTGACAGCCACTGATCCTGTAGAGTTCCTCCTGTACCATCAGTGACAGACACTGATCCCGTAGAGTTCCTCCTGTACATCAGTGACAGACACTGATCCTGTAGACTTCCTCCTGTACCATCAGTGACAGACACTGATCCTGTATATTTCCTCCTGTACCATCAGTGACAGACACTGACCCTGTAGAGTTCCTCATGTACCATCAGTGACAGACACTGATCCTGTAGAGATCCTCCTGTACCATCAGTGACAGACACTGATACTGTAGAGTTCATCCTGTACATCAGTGACAGGCACTGATCCTGTAGAGTACCCCTTTATCATCAGTGACAGCCACTGATTCTGTAGAATTGCTTCTGTACATCAGTGACAGGAACTGAATCTGTAGAGTTCCTCCTGTACCATCAGTGACAGACACTGACCCTGTAGGTTTCGTCCTGTACATCAGTGACAGACACTGATTCTGTAGAGTTCCTCCTGTACATCAGTGACAGGCACTGATGCTGTAGAGTTCCCCTGTACCATCAGTGACAGACACTGACCTTGTAGAGCAACTCCTGTACATCAGTGACAGGCAATGACCCTGAAGATTTCCTCCTGTACATCAGTGACAGGCACTGATCCTGTAGAGTTCCTTCTGTCCCATCAGTGACAGACACTGATCCTGTAGACTTCCTCCTGTACATCAGTGACAGACACTGATCCTGTGGAGATCCACCTGTACCATCAGTGTCAGGCACTTTTCCTGTAGAGTTCATCCTGTACTTCAGTGGCAGGCACTGATCCTGTCGAGTTCCTCCTGTATCATCAGTGATGGACACTGGTCCTGTAGAGTTGCTCCTGTACATCAGTGACAGGCACTGAACCTGCAGAGTTCCTCCTGAACCATCAGTTACAGACACTGACCCTTTAGATTTCCTCCTGTACATCAGTGACAGACACTGACCCTGTAGAATTCCTCCTGTACCATCAATGACAGACACTGATCCTGTAGAGTTCCTCCTGTACATCAGTGACAGGCACTGACCCTGTAGATTTCCTCCTGAACATCAGTGACAGACACTGATCCTGTGCACTTCCTCCTGTACATCAGTGACAGGCACTGAACCTGTAGATTTCGTCCTGTACCATCAGTGACAGACACTGATCCTGTAGAGTTCATACTGTACATCAGTGACTGGCACTGATCCTGCATAGTTCCTCCTGTACATCAGTGACAGGCGCTGACCCTGTAGATTTCCTCCTGTACATCAGTGACAGACACTGATCCTATACAGATCCTCTTGTACATCAGAGACAGGCACTGGCCCTGTAGATTTCCTGCTGTACATCAGTGATAGACACTGATCCTGTAGAGTTCCTCCTGTACATCAGTGACAGGCACTAACCAGTAGATTTCCTCCTGTACATCAGTGACAGACACTGACCCTGTAGAGTTCCTCCTGTTCATCAGTGACAGACACTGATCCTGTAGAGTTCCTCCTGTTCATCAGTGACAGACACTGACCCTGTAGAGTTCCTCCTGTACATCAGTGACAGGCACTGACCTGTGGAGATCCTCCTGTACATTAGTGACAGGCACTGACCCTGTAGAATTCCTCCTGTACATCAGTGACAGACACGGATCCTGTAGAGTTCCTCCTGTACATTAGTGACAGGCACTGACCCTGTAGAATTCCTCCTGTACATCAGTGACAGACGCAGATCCTGCAGAGTTCCTCCTGTACATCAGTGACAGGCACTGACCCTGTAGATATCCTCCTGTACATCTGTGACAGAGAATGAGCCTGTAGAGCTCCTCCTGTACCATCAGTGACAGACACTGACCCTGTAGCGTTCCTCCTGTACCATCAGTGACAGACACTGACCCTGTAGAGTTGCTCCTGTAAATCAGTGACAGACACTGAGCCTGTAGAGTTCCTCCTGTACCATCAGTGACAGACATTGATCCAGCAGAGTTCCTCCTGTACCATCAGTGACAGACACTGACACTGTAGTTATCCCCCTGTACATCAGTGACAGACACTGGTCCTGTAGATTTCCTCCTGTACCATGAGTGACAGACACTGACACTGTAGAGTTCCTCCTGTACCATCAGTGACAGACACTGATCCTGCAGAGTTCCTCCTGTACATCACTGACAGACACTGATCCTGTACACTGCCTCCTGTACATCAGTGACAGGCACTGACCCTGTAGATTTCCTCCTGTACATCAGTGACAGACACTGATCCTGTAGAGTTCCTGCTGTACATCTGTGACAGGCACTGACTTGTAGAGTTACTCCTGTACATCAGTGACAGGCACTGACCTGTAGAATTACTCCTGTACATCAGTGACAGGCACTGATCCTGTAGAATTCCTCCTGTACCATGAGTGACAGACACTGACCCTGTAGAGTTCCTCCTGTACCATCAGTGACAGAGTGTGGAGATGCCGGAGTTGGACTGGGGTGGACAAATGTAAGAAATCACACAACACCAGGTTATAGTCCAACAGCTTTATTTGAAATCACAAGCTTTCGGAGCGCTGCTCCTTCTTCAGGTGAAGTGGAGAAATGCATAAAGACACAGCTTTCTAGTCAGAGAATGACATGATTCTCTGACAATATAAGTTGTGTCTTTATGCATTTCTCCACTTCACCTGAAGAAGGAGCAGCGCTCCGAAAGCTTGTGATTTCAAATAAAGCTGTTGGACTATAACCTGGTGTTGTGTGATTTCTTACATCAGTGACAGACACTGACACTGTAGAGTTCCTCCTCTACATCAGTGACAGACACTGATCCTGTAGAGATCCTCCTGTACGTCAGTGACAGACACTGACCCTGTAGAGTTACTCCTGTACATCAGTGACAGACACTGATCCTGTTGAGTTCATACTGTACATCCGTGACAGGCACTGATCCTGCATAATTCCTCCTGTACATCAGTGACAGGCGCTGATCCTGCATAATTCCTCCTGTACATCAGTGACAGGCGCTAACCCTGTAGATATCCTCATGTACATCAGTGACTGACACTGATCCTGTACAGATCCTCATGTACATCAGTGACAGGCACTGACCCTGTAGATATCCTCCTGTACATCAGTGACAGACACTGATCCTGTAGAGTTCCTCCTGTACATCAGTGACAGGCGCTGATCCCGTAGAGTTCCTCCTGTACATCAGTGACAGGCGCTGATCCTGTAGAGTTCCTCCTGTACATCAGTGACAGCCATTGACCCTGTCGAGTTCCTCCTGTACCATCAGTGACAGACACTGATCCCGTAGAGTTCCTCCTGTACATCAGTGACAGACACTGATCCTGTAGACCTAATCCTGTACCATCAGTGACAGACACTGATCCTGTATATTTCCTCCTGTACCATCAGTGACAGACACTGACCCTGTAGCGTTCCTCATGTACCATCAGTGACAGACACTGATCCTGTAGAGATCCTCCTGTACCATCAGTGACAGACACTGATACTGTAGAGTTCCCCTTTCTCATCAGTGACAGCCACTGATCCTGTAGAATTGCTTCTGTACATCAGTGACACGAACTGAATCTGTAGAGTTCCTCCTGTACCATCAGTGACAGACACTGACCCTGTAGGTTTCCTCCTGTACATCAGTGACAGACACTGATTCTGTAGAGTTCCTCCTGTACATCAGTGACAGGCACTGATCCTGTAGAGTTCCCCTGTACAATCAGTGACAGACACTGACCTTGTAGAGTAACTCCTGTACATCAGTGACAGGCACTGATCCTGTAGAGTTCCTTCTGTCCCATCAGTGACAGACACTGATCCTGTAGATTTCCTCCTGTACATCAGTGACAGACACTGATCCTGTGGAGATCCACCTGTACCATCAGTGTCAGGCACTGATCCTGTAGAGTTCATCCTGTACTTCAGTGACAGACACTGGTCCTGTAGAGTTGCTCCTGTACATCAGTGACAGGCACTGAACCTGTCGAGTTCCTCCTGAACCATCAGTTACAGACACTGACACTTTAGATTTCCTCCTGTACATCAGTGACAGACACTGACCCTGTAGAATTCCTCCTGTACCATCAATGACAGACACTGATCCTGTAGAGTTCCTCCTGTACATCAGTGACAGACACTGTCCCTGTAGAGTTCCCCTGTACCATCAGTGACAGACACTGACCTTGTAGAGTTCCTCCTGTACGTCAGTGACAGGCACTGATCCTGTAGAGTTCCTCCTGTACATCAGTGACAGACACTGATCCTGTAGATTTACTCCTGTACATCAGTGACAGGCACAGATCCTGTAGAGATTCTCCTGTACATCAGTGACAGGCACTGATCCTGTAGAATTCCCCTGTCCCATCAGTGACAGACACTGACCTTGTAGACTTCCTCCTGTATATCACTGACAGACTCTGATCCTGTAGATTTCCTCCTGTACATCAGTGACAGGCACTGATCCTGTAGAGTTTCTCCTGTACATCAGTGACAGGCACTGATCCTGCATAGTTCCTCCTGTACATCAGTGAAAGGCGCTGACCCTGTAGATTTCCTCCTGCACATCAGTGACAGAGACTGATCCTGTACAGATCCTCCTGTACATCAATGACAGGCACTGACCCTGTAGATTTCCTCCTGTACATCAGTGACAGACACTGATCCTGTAGATTTCCTCCTGTACATCAGTGACAGGCACTGACCTCTAGAGCTCCTCCTGTACATCAGTGACAGGCACTGACCCTGTAGAATTCCTCCTGTACATCAGTGACAGACACGGATCCTGTAGAGTTCCTCCTGTACATCAGTGACAGACACTGATCCTGTAGAGTTCCTCCTGTACCATCAGTGACAGACACTGATCCTGTATATTTCCTCCTGTACCATCAGTGACAGACACTGACCCTGTAGAGTTCCTCCTGTACCATCAGTGACAGACACTGACCCTGTAGAGTTCATCCTGTACTTCAGTGACAGGCACTGATCGTGTAGAGTTCCTCCTGTATCATCAGTGACAGACACTGGTCCTGTAGAGTTGCTCCTGTACATCAGTGACAGGCACTGAACCTGTAGAGTTCCTCCTGAACCATCAGTTACAGACACTGACCCTTTAGATTTCCTCCTGTACATCAGTGACAGACACTGACCCTGTAGAATTCCTCCTGTACCATCAATGACAGACACTGATCCTGTAGAGTTTCTCCTGTACATCAGTGACAGGCACTGACCCTGTAGATTTCCTCCTGAACATCAGTGACAGACACTGATCCTGTACACTTCCTCCTGTACATCAGTGACAGGCACTGAACCTGTAGATTTCGTCCTGTACCATCAGTGACAGACACTGATCCTGTAGAGTTCATACTGTACATCAGTGACTGGCACTGATCCTGCATAGTTCCTCCTGTACATCAGTGACAGGCGCTGACCCTGTAGATTTCCTCCTGTACATCAGTGACAGACACTGATCCTATACAGATCCTCTTGTACATCAGAGACAGGCACTGATCCTGTAGAGTTCCCCCTGTACCATCAGTGACAGACACTGATTCTGTAGAGTTCCTCCTGTCCCATCAGTGACAGGCACTGATCCTGTAGACTTCCTCCTGTACCATCAGTGACAGACACTGATCCTGTAGAGCTCCTCCTGTACATCAGTGACAGACACTGATCCTGTAGAGTTCCTCCTGTCCCATCAGTGACAGACACTGATCCTGTATATATCCTCCCTTACCATCAGTGACAGACACTGACCCTGTAGTATTCCTCCAGTACAATCAGTGACAGACACTGATCCTGTAGAGATCCTCCTGTACATCAGTGACAGGCAATGACCCTGTAGATTTGCTCCTGTACATCAGTGACAGACACTGATCCTGTAGAGTTCCTCCTGTACATCAGTGACAGGCAATGACCCTGTAGATTTGCTCCTGTACATCAGTGACAGACACTCATCCTGTAGAGTTCCTCCTGTACATCAGTGACAGACACTGATCCTGTAGAGTTCCTCCTGTACCTTCAGTGACAGGCACTGATCCTGCAGAGTTGCTCCTCTACCATCAGTGACAGGCACTGATCCTGTAGAGTTCCTCCTGTACCATCAGTGAAAGACACTGAAACTTTAGAGATCCTCCTGTACATCAGTGACAGACACTGATCCTGTAGAGTTACTCCTGTACATCAGTGACAGGCACTCATCCTGTAGAGTTCCCCCTGTACCATCAGTGACAGGCACTGATCCTGTAGAGTTACCCCTGTACATGAGTGACAGACACTGTCCCTGTAGAGTTCCTCCTGTACATCAGTGACAGACACTGATCCTGTAGAATTTCTCCTGTACATCAGTGACAGTCACTGATCCTGTAGAAATAACAACAGAAAATGCTGGAAAAACTCAGCAGGTCAGGCAACATCCGTGGAGAGAAATTTGAGTTGACGTTTCGGGTTTGACCCTTCTTCAGAACTGGAGAGAAAAGGAACTAGATCGAAGGCAGGGCTGCAATCGGACAAAAGAATAAAAGAACCAAAAGAAGTAAAAGAGATTAGAAGCTAGACGAGATGGTAATAGGCTGGGATTAGGTGTAAAGTGTACTGGCAGGGCAAAAGATAGCTGCCAGGTGTGAGAGAGAAACAAAAGGAAAGTGGGGGGGGGAGGAAAGGAGTGGAAAAATATAAGTAAAAATGAAATAGGGGCCGAGGTTATGATCTGAAATTGTTGAACTCGATATTGAGACCGGAAGGCTGCAGAGTGCCTAATCGGAAGATGAGGTGCTGTTCCTCGAGTTTACGTTGAGCTTCCGTGGAACAGTACAAGAGGCCAAGGATGGTGAGGTCCGAGTGGGAATGGAGCGGTGAATTGAAATGACAGGCGACCGGAAGCTCGGGGTCACCCTTACGGACTGAACGGAGGTGTTCCGCAAAGCGGTCACCCAATCTGCGTTTGGTCTCCCCAATGTAGAGGAGACCGCATCGTGAGCAGCGAATACAGTATACTAGATTGCGAGAAGTACAAGTAAATCGCTGTTTCACCTGGAAGGGGTGTTTGGGGCCCTGGACAGTGGGGAGGGGGGAGGTATAGGGGCAGGTGTTACATCTCCTCCGCTTGCACGGGAAGGTGCCAGGCGAAGGGGAAGGGCTGTTTGGGGTGATAGAGGAGTGGACTAGGGTGTCTCGGAGAGAGCTGTCCCTGCGGAATGCTGAAAGGGGAGGGGAGGGGAAGATACGTTTGGTGGTGGGATCACTTTGGAGGTAGCGGACATGCCGGAGGATGATCCGTTGAATGGGGAGGCTGGTGGGGTGAAAGGTGAGGACAAGGGGAACCCTATCGTGGTTCCGGGAGGGAGGGGCAGGGGTGAGGGCAGAGGTGCGGGAGATAGAACTGACACGGTCGAGGGCAGTGTCAACCACGGTAGAGGGGAATCCTCGGTTGCGGAAAAAGGAAGACATGTCTGAAGCACTGGTGTGGAAGGTGGCATCGTCGGAGCAGATACGGCGGAGGCGGAGAAACTGGGAGAATGGAAAAGAGTCCTTGCAGGAAGCGGGGTGGGAGGAAGTGTAGTCCAGGTAGCTGTGGGAGTCAGTGGGCTTGTAGTAAATATTGGTCGATAACCTATCCCCAGAGATGGAGACGGAGAAGTCGAGGAAGGGAAGGGAAGAGTCAGAGATGGACCATGTGAAGGTGAGGGAAGGGTGGAAATTGGAGGCAAAGTGAATGAAATTGTCAAGTTCGGGGCGAGAGCAGGAAACGGCACCGATACAGTCATCAATGTATTGGAAAAAGAGGTGAGGGAGGGGACCCGAGTAGGACTGGAACAAAGATTGTTCCACATAGCCCACGAAAAGGCAGGCATAGCTAGGACCCATGCGGGTACCCATGGCAACACCTTTGATTTGGAGGAAATGAGTGGAGTTAAAGGAGAAGTTGTTCAATGTGAGAACAAGTTCAGCCAGGCGGAGGAGGGTCGTGGTGGATGGGGACTGGTCGGGCCTCTGTTCAAGGAAGAAGCGGAGTGCCCTCAGGCCATCCGGGTGGGGGATGGAGGTGTAGAGGGATTGTACGTCCATGGTGAAAAGGAAGCGGTTGGGGCCAGGAAACTGGAAACTGTTAAAGTGGCGGAGGGCGTCCGAAGAGTCGCGGATGTAGGTGGGAAGAGACTGGACAAGGGGAGAAAAGATAGAGTCAAGATAGGAAGAGATAAGTTCCGTAGGGCAAGAACAGGCTGAAACGATGGGTCTACCAGGGCAGTCCTGTTTGTGGATCTTGGGTAGGAGGTAGAAGCGGGCTGTGCGGGGTTGGGGAACTATGAGGTTGGTGGCAGTGGGGGGAAGATCTCCAGAGGAGATGAGGTCAGTGACAGTCTTGGAAACGGTGGTTTGATGTTCGGTAGTGGGGTCATGGTCCAGGTGGAGGTAGGAGGAGGTGTCGGAGAGTTGGCGTTCAGCTGCCGCTAGGTAGAGGTCAGTACGCCAAACAACAACAGCACCACCCTTGTCAGCGGGTTTAATGACAATGTCAGGGTTGGATCTAAGAGAATGGAGTGCTGCAAGTTCAGAGGGAGGTAGGTTGGAGTGAGTGAGGGGAGCAGAGAAATGGAGACGGCCGATGTCACGTCGGCAGTTAGCGATGAAAAGATCTAGAGAGGGTAAGAGGCCAGGGGGAGGGGTCCAGGTAGAATGGGAATTCTGCAAGCGGGAGAAAGGGTCAGTTGTGCGGGGGGAAGACTCCTGGCCAAAGAAGTGGGCACGGAAACGAAGGCGGCGGAAAAAGAGCTCAGCATCGTGCCGAGCTCGAAATTCATTGAGGTGGGGGCGTAAGGGGATGAAGCTCAGGCCTTTGCTGAGGACTGATCGTTCGGGGTCAGAGAGTGGAAGGTCAGAGGGGATAGTGAACACACGGCAGGGGGTGAGATTGGGAGAAGGGGGGTCAGAGGAAAGTGAAGGGGAAGAAGGTTCCGGAGGGGCGTTGGTGTCCAAGAGTTGATGAAGCTTGCGATCCTTGACATCGGAAAGGAAGAAGAAAAGTTTTTTGTTGAAGCGTCGGATGAGTCGAAGGATGAAGTGAAACTGAGGACCCGGACAGCTTTGAGATAGAGTGCGCCGGTGTTGCTGAAGAGAGAAGTCGAGTGTGTTCATGTGGCGCCGCATGGCGTTGAGCGTGGATCTCAGGATGCGGCGAGAGCAGTAGTTCGAGGAACGATGAATATCTTGGAGATATTTGTAATCCTGGGTGGATCCGAAGCACGAAGGGTGGAAGTTTAGTTGGAATCCACGTGGAGTAAGTCGGAACCGGAGACAGTTGCTGAGGAAAATGATGTGGCTGTGAAACCGAGTCTTGGCAGATACCTGATCAAACACGAGAAGGGAAACTGGGCGAGAGCAGGAAACGGCACCGATACAGTCATCAATGTATCGGAAAAAGAGGTGAGGGAGGGGACCCGAGTAGGACTGGAACAAAGATTGTTCCACATAGCCCACGAAAAGGCAGGCATAGCTAGGACCCATGCGGGTACCCATGGCAACACCTTTGATTTGGAGGAAATGAGTGGAGTTAAAGGAGAAGTTGTTCAATGTGAGAACAAGTTCAGCCAGGCGGAGGAGGGTCGTGGTGGATGGGGACTGGTCGGGCCTCTGTTCAAGGAAGAAGCGGAGTGCCCTCAGGCCATCCGGGTGGGGGATGGAGGTGTAGAGGGATTGTACGTCCATGGTGAAAAGGAAGCGTTTGGGGCCAGGAAACTGGAAACTGTTAAATTGGCGGAGGGCGTCCGAAGAGTCGCGGATGTAGGTGGGAAGAGACTGGACAAGGGGAGAAAAGATAGAGTCAAGATAGGAAGAGATAAGTTCCGTAGGGCAAGAACAGGCTGAAACGATGGGTCTACCAGGGCAGTCCTGTTTGTGGATCTTGGGAAGGAGGTAGAAGCGGGCTGTGCGGGGTTGGGGAACTATGAGGTTGGTGGCAGCGGGGGGAAGATCTCCAGAGGAGATGAGGTCAGTGACAGTCTTGGAAACGGTGGTTTGATGTTCGGTAGTGGGGTCATGGTCCAGGTGGAGGTAGGAGGAGGTGTCGGAGAGTTGGCGTTCAGCTTCCGCTATTACTTTCTCTGCTCTTCTCTGCGACGGGACCTCCGTTTGGCTCGTCAACCTTGTTCATCTTCATTACTTTCGAACTTGACAATTTCATTCACTTTGCCTCCAATTTCCACCCTTCCCTCACCTTCACATGGTCCATCTCTGACTCTTCCCTTTCCTTCCTCGACTTCTCCGTCTCCATCTCTGGGGATAGGTTATCGACCAATATTTACTACAAGCCCACTGACTCCCACAGCTACCTGGACTACACTTCCTCCCACCCCGCTTCCTGTAAGGACTCTTTTCCATTCTCCCAGTTTCTCCGCCTCCGCCGTATCTGCTCCGACGATACCACCTTCCACACCAGTGCTTCAGACATGTCTTCCTTTTTCCGCAACCGAGGATTCCCCTCTACCGTGGTTGACACTGCCCTCGACCGTGTCAGTTCTATCTCCCGCACCTCTGCCCTCACCCCTGCCCCTCCCTCCCGGAACCACGATAGGGTTCCCCTTGTCCTCACCTTTCACCCCACCAGCCTCCACATTCAACGGATCATCCTCCGGCATTTCCGCTACCTCCAAAGTGATCCCACCACCAAACGTATCTTCCCCTCCCCTCCCCTTTCAGCATTCCGCAGGGACCGCTCTCTCCGAGACACCCTAGTCCACTCCTCTATCACCCCAAACAGCCCTTCCCCTTCGCCTGGCACCTTCCCGTGCAAGCGGAGGAGATGTAACACTTGCCCCTATACCTCCCCCCTCCCCACTGTCCAGGGCCCCAAACACCCCTTCCAGGTGAAACAGCGATTTACTTGTACTTCTCGCAATCTAGTATACTGTATTCGCTACTCACGATGCGGTCTCCTCTACATTGGGGAGACCAAACGCAGATTGGGTGACCGCTTTGCGGAACACCTCCGTTCAGTCCGTAAGGGTGACCCCGAGCTTCCGGTCGCCTGTCATTTCAATTCACCGCTCCATTCCCACTCGGACCTCACCGTCCTTGGCCTCTTGTACTGTTCCACGGAAGCTCAACGTAAACTCGAGGAACAGCACCTCATCTTCCGATTAGGCACTCTGCAGCCTTCCGGTCTCAATATCGAGTTCAACAATTTCAGATCATAACCTCGGCCCCTATTTCATTTTTACTTATATTTTTCCACTGCTTTCCTCCCCCCCCCCCTTTCCTTTTGTTTCTCTCTCACACCTGGCAGCTATCTTTTGCCCTGCCAGTACACTTTACACCTAATCCCAGCCTATTACCATCTCGTCTAGCTTCTAATCTCTTTTACTTCTTTTGGTTCTTTTATTCTTTTGTCCGATCGCAGCCCTGCCTTCGATCTAGTTCCTTTTCTCTCCAGTTTTGAAGAAGGGTCAAACCCGAAACGTCAACTCAAATTTCTCTCCACGGATGTTGCCTGACCTGCTGAGCTTTTCCAGCATTTTCTGTTGTTATTTCGGATTTCCAACATCTGCAGTATTTTGCTATCGTACTGATCCTGTAGAGTTCCCCTGTACCATCAGTGACAGACACTGACTTTGTAGAGTTCCTGCTGTATATTAGTGACAGGCACTGACCTTGTAGAGTTCCTCCTGTACATCAGTGACAGGCACTGATCCTGTAGAGTTCCTCCTGTACAACAGTGACAGACACTGATCCTGTAGATTTCCTCCGGTACATCAGTGACAGGCACAGATCCTATACAGATTCTCCTGTACATCAGTGACAGGCACTGATCCTGTAGAGTTCCCCTGTAGCATCAGTGACAGACACTGACCTTGTAGATTTCCTCCTGTATATCACTGACAGGCACTGACCCTGTAGAGTTCCTCCTGTACATCAGTGACAGACTCTGATCCTGTAGATTTCCTCCTGTACATCAGTGACAGGCACTGATCCTGTAGAGATTCTCCTGTACATCAGTGACAGGCACTGATCCGGCATAGTTCCTCCTGTACATCAGTGACCCTGTAGATTTCCTCCTGTACATCAGTGACAGGCACTGATCCTGTAGAGATTCTCCTGTACATCAGTGACAGGCACTGATCCGGCATAGTTCCTCCTGTACATCAGTGACCCTGTAGATTTCCTCCTGTACATCAGTGACAGAGATGATCCTGTACAGATCCTCCTGTACATCAGTGACAGGCACTGACCCTGTAGATTTCCTCCTGTACATCAGTGACAGACACTGATCCTGTAGATTTCCTCCTGAACATCAGTGACAGGCACTGACCTCTAGAGTTCCTCCTGTACATCAGTGACAGGCACTGACCCTGTAGAATTCCTCCTGTACATCAGTGGCAGACACGGATCCTGTAGAGTTCCTCCTGTACATCAGTGACAGACACTGACCCTGTAGAGTTCCTCCTGTACCATCAGTGACAGACACTGATCCTGTCGAGATCCTCCTGTACCATCAGTGACAGACACTGATCCTGCAGAGTTCCTCCTGTCCCATCAGTGGCAGACACTGAACCTGTAGATATCCTCCTGTACCATCAGTGACATACACTGATCCTGTAGAGTTCCTCCTGCATATCAGTGACAGACACTGATACTGTAGAGTTCCTCCTGTACATCAGTGACAGGCACTGAACCTGTAGAGTTCCTCCTGTACATCAGTGACAGGCACTGATCCTGTAGAGTTCCTCCTGTACAACAGTGACAGACACTGATCCTGTAGATTTCCTCCGGTACATCAGTGACAGGCACAGATCCTATACAGATTCTCCTGTACATCAGTGACAGGCACTGATCCTGTAGAGTTCCCCTGTACCATCAGTGACAGACACTGACCTTGTAGATTTCCTCCTGTATATCACTGACAGGCACTGACCCTGTAGAGTTCCTCCTGTACATGAGTGACAGACTCTGATCCTGTAGATTTCCTCCTGTACATCAGTGACAGGCACTGATCCTGTAGAGATTCTCCTGTACATCAGTGACAGGCACTGATCCGGCATAGTTCCTCCTGTACATCAGTGACCCTGTAGATTTCCTCCTGTACATCAGTGACAGAGATGATCCTGTACAGATCCTCCTGTACATCAGTGACAGGCACTGACCCTGTAGATTTCCTCCTGTACATCAGTGACAGACACTGATCCTGTAGATTTCCTCCTGAACATCAGTGACAGGCACTGACCTCTAGAGTTCCTCCTGTACATCAGTGACAGGCACTGACCCTGTAGAATTCCTCCTGTACATCAGTGGCAGACACGGATCCTGTAGAGTTCCTCCTGTACATCAGTGACAGACACTGATCCTGTAGAGTTCCTCCTGTACCATCAGTGACAGACACTGATCCTGTATATTTACTCCTGTACCATCAGTGACAGACACTGACCCTGTAGAGTTCCTCCTGTACCATCGGTGACAGACACTGATCCTGTCGAGATCCTCCTGTACCATCAGTGACAGACACTGATCCTGCAGAGTTCCTCCTGTCCCATCAGTGGCAGACACTGAACCTGTAGATATCCTCCTGTACCATCAGTGACATACACTGATCCTGTAGAGTTCCTCCTGCATATCAGTGACAGAGACTGATACTGTAGAGTTCCTCCTGTACATCAGTGACAGACACTGATCCTGTACAGATCCTCCTGTACATCAGTGACAGGCACTGACCCTGTAGATTTCCTCCTGTACATCAGCGACAGACACTGATCCTGTAGAGTTCCTCCTGTACATCAGTGACAGGCACTGACCTGCAGAGTTCCTCCTGTACATCAGTGACAGGCACTGACCCTGTAGAATTCCTCCTGTTCATCAGTGACAGACACGGATCCTGTAGAGTTCCTCCTGTACCATCAGTGGCAGACACTGATCCTGTAGAGTTCCTCCTCTACATCAGTGACAGACACTGATCCTGTAGAGTTCCTCCTGTACCATCAGTGACATACACTGATCCTGTAGAGTTCCTCCTGTACCATCAGTGACTGACACTGATCCTGTAGAGATCCTCCTGTACATCAGTGACAGACACTGATCCTGTAGATTTCCTCCTGTACATCAGTGACAGGCACTGATCCTGTAGAGTTCCCCCTGTACCATCAGTGACAGGCACTGATCCTGTAGAGATTCTCCTGTACATCAGTGACAGGCACTGATCCGGCATAGTTCCTCCTGTACATCAGTGACCCTGTAGATTTCCTCCTGTACATCAGTGACAGAGATGATCCTGTACAGATCCTCCTGTACATCAGTGACAGGCACTGACCCTGTAGATTTCCTCCTGTACATCAGTGACAGACACTGATCCTGTAGATTTCCTCCTGAACATCAGTGACAGGCACTGACCTCTAGAGTTCCTCCTGTACATCAGTGACAGGCACTGACCCTGTAGAATTCCTCCTGTACATCAGTGGCAGACACGGATCCTGTAGAGTTCCTCCTGTACATCAGTGACAGACACTGATCCTGTAGAGTTCCTCCTGTACCATCAGTGACAGACACTGATCCTGTATATTTACTCCTGTACCATCAGTGACAGACACTGACCCTGTAGAGTTCCTCCTGTACCATCGGTGACAGACACTGATCCTGTCGAGATCCTCCTGTACCATCAGTGACAGACACTGATCCTGCAGAGTTCCTCCTGTCCCATCAGTGGCAGACACTGAACCTGTAGATATCCTCCTGTACCATCAGTGACATACACTGATCCTGTAGAGTTCCTCCTGCATATCAGTGACAGAGTCTGATACTGTAGAGTTCCTCCTGTACATCAGTGACAGACACTGATCCTGCAGAGATCCTCCTGTACCATCAGTGACAGACACTGATACTGTAGAGTTCATCCTGTACATCAGTGACAGACACTGATCCTGTAGAGTTCCTCCTGTACATCAGTGACAGGCAATGGCCCTGTAGATTTGCTCCTGAACATCAGTGACAGACACTGATCCTGTAGAGTTCCTCCTGTACATCAGTGACAGACACTGACCCTGTAGAATTCCTCCTGTACCATCAGTGACAGACACTGATCCTGTAGAGTTCCTCCTGTCCCTTCAGTGACAGACACTGACCTGTAGAGATCCTCCTGTACATCAGTGACAGACACTGATCCTGTAGAGATCCTCCTGTACATCAGTGACAGGCACTGATCCTGTAGAGTTCCCCCTGTACCATCAGTGACAGGCACTGATCCTGTAGATTTACCCCTGTACATAAGTGACAGACACTGATCCTGTAGAGTTCCTCCTGTACATCAGTGACAGACACTGACCCTGTAGAATTCCTCCTGTACCATCAGTGACAGACACTGATCCTGTAGAGTTCCTCCTCTACATCAGTGACAGACACTGATCCTGTAGAGTTCCTCCTGTACCATCAGTGACATACACTGATCCTGTAGAGTTCCTCCTGTACCATCAGTGACTGACACTGATCCTGTAGAGATCCTCCTGTACATCAGTGACAGACACTGATCCTGTAGATTTCCTCCTGTACATCAGTGACAGGCACTGATCCTGTAGAGTTCCCCCTGTACCATCAGTGACAGGCACTGATCCTGTACAGTTACCCCTATACATGAGTGACAGACACTGTCCCTGTAGAGTTACTCCTGTACATCAGTGACAGACACTGATCCTGTAGAGTTTCTCCTGAACATCAGTGACAGGCACTGATCCTTTAGAGTTCCACTGTACCATCAGTGACAGACATTGATCTTGTAGAGTTCCTCCTGTACATCAGTGTCAGGCACTGACCCTGCAGAGTTCCTCCTGTACATCAGTGACAGGCACTGATTCTATAGAGTTCCTCCTGCACATCAGTGACAGGCACTGATCCTGTAGATTACCTCCTATACATCAGTGACAGACACTGATCCTGTAGAGATCCTGCTGTGCCAGCAGTGACAGGCACTGATCCTGTAGAGTTCCTCCTGTACATCAGTGACAGTCACTGTTCCTGTAAAGTTCATCCTGTACAACAGTGACAGGCACTGATCCTGTAGAGTTCCTCCTGTATCATCAGTGACAGACACTGATCCTGTAGAGTTGCTCCTGTACATCAGTGACAGGCACTGAACCTGTAGATTTCGTCCTGTACATCAGTGACAGACACTGACCCTGTAGAATTCCTCCTGTACATCAGTGACAGGAACTGGTCATGTAGAGTTCCCCTGTACCATCAGTGACAGGCACTGGCATTGTAGATTTCCTCCTGTACATCAGTGACAGGCACTGACCTTGTAGAGGTCCTCCTGTACATCAGCGACAGACACTGATCCTGTAGAGATCCCCCTATACCATCAGTGACAGGCACTGATCCTGTAGAGATCCTCCTGTACATCAGTGACAGTCACTGACCTGTAGAGTTCCTCCTGTATCATCAGTGACAGACACTGGTCCTGTAGAGTTGCTCCTGTACATCAGTGACAGGCACTGAACCTGTAGAGTTTCTCCTGTACCAGCAGTGACAGACACTGACCCTGTAGATTTCCTCCTGTACATCAGTGACAGACACTGATCCTGTAAAGTTCATCTTGTACCTTAGTGACAGGCACTGACCCTGTAGAGTTCCTCCTGTACATCAGTGACAGACACTGATCCTGTACACTTTCTCCTGTACATCAGTGACAGGCACTGATCCTGAAAAGTTCATCCTGTACTACAGTGACAGGCACTGATCCTGTAGAGTTCCTCCTGCATCATCAGTGACAGGCACTGATCCTGTAGAGTTCCTCCTGGTCCATCAGTGAAAGACACTGATCCTGTCGATTTCCTCCTGTACCATCAGTGACAGACACTGACGCTGTAGAGTTCCTCCTGTACCATCAGTGACAGACACTGATCCTGCAGAGTTCCTCCTGCACATCAGTGACAGACACTGACACTGTAGATTTCCTCCGGTACCATCAGTGACAGACACTGATCCTGTAGAGCTCCTCCTGTGCCATCAGTGACATACACTGATCCTGTATATTTTCTCCTGTACCATCAGTGACAGACACTGACCCTGTAGAGTTCCTCCTGTACCATCAGTGACAGACACTGATCCTGCAGAGATCCTCCTGTACCATCAGTGACAGACACTGATACTGTAGAGTTCATCCTGTACATCAGTGACAGACACTGATCCTGTAGAGTTCCTCCTGTACATCAGTGACAGGCAATGGCCCTGTAGATTTGCTCCTGAACATCAGTGACAGACACTGATCCTGTAGAGTTCCTCCTGTACATCAGTGACAGACACTGACCCTGTAGAATTCCTCCTGTACCATCAGTGACAGACACTGATCCTGTAGAGTTCCTCCTGTCCCTTCAGTGACAGACACTGACCTGTAGAGATCCTCCTGTACATCAGTGACAGACACTGATCCTGTAGAGATCCTCCTGTACATCAGTGACAGGCACTGATCCTGTAGAGTTCCCCCTGTACCATCAGTGACAGGCACTGATCCTGTAGATTTACCCCTGTACATAAGTGACAGACACTGATCCTGTAGAGTTCCTCCTGTACATCAGTGACAGACACTGACCCTGTAGAATTCCTCCTGTACCATCAGTGACAGACACTGATCCTGTAGAGTTCCTCCTGTACAACAGTGACAGACACTGATCCTGTAGATTTCCTCCGGTACATCAGTGACAGGCACAGATCCTATACAGATTCTCCTGTACATCAGTGACAGGCACTGATCCTGTAGAGCTCCCCTGTACCATCAGTGACAGACACTGACCTTGTAGATTTCCTCCTGTATATCACTGACAGGCACTGACCCTGTAGAGTTCCTCCTGTACATGAGTGACAGACTCTGATCCTGTAGATTTCCTCCTGTACATCAGTGACAGGCACTGATCCTGTAGAGATTCTCCTGTACATCAGTGACAGGCACTGATCCGGCATAGTTCCTCCTGTACATCAGTGACCCTGTAGATTTCCTCCTGTACATCAGTGACAGAGATGATCCTGTACAGATCCTCCTGTACATCAGTGACAGGCACTGACCCTATAGATTTCCTCCTGTACATCAGTGACAGACACTGATCCTGTAGATTTCCTCCTGAACATCAGTGACAGGCACTGACCTCTAGAGTTCCTCCTGTACATCAGTGACAGGCACTGACCCTGTAGAATTCCTCCTGTACATCAGTGGCAGACACGGATCCTGTAGAGTTCCTCCTGTACATCAGTGACAGACACTGATCCTGTAGAGTTCCTCCTGTACCATCAGTGACAGACACTGATCCTGTATATTTACTCCTGTACCATCAGTGACAGACACTGACCCTGTAGAGTTCCTCCTGTACCATCGGTGACAGACACTGATCCTGTCGAGATCCTCCTGTACCATGAGTGACAGACACTGATCCTGCAGAGTTCCTCCTGTCCCATCAGTGGCAGACACTGAACCTGTAGATATCCTCCTGTACCATCAGTGACATACACTGATCCTGTAGAGTTCCTCCTGCATATCAGTGACAGACACTGATACTGTAGAGTTCCTCCTGTACATCAGTGACAGACACTGATCCTGTACAGATCCTCCTGTACATCAGTGACAGGCACTGACCCTGTAGATTTCCTCCTGTACATCAGCGACAGACACTGATCCTGTAGAGTTCCTCCTGTACATCAGTGACAGGCACTGACCTGCAGAGTTCCTCCTGTACATCAGTGACAGGCACTGACCCTGTAGAATTCCTCCTGTTCATCAGTGACAGACACGGATCCTGTAGAGTTCCTCCTGTACCATCAGTGGCAGACACTGATCCTGTAGAGTTCCTCCTCTACATCAGTGACAGACACTGATCCTGTAGAGTTCCTCCTGTACCATCAGTGACATACACTGATCCTGTAGAGTTCCTCCTGTACCATCAGTGACTGACACTGATCCTGTAGAGATCCTCCTGTACATCAGTGACAGACACTGATCCTGTAGAGTTCCTCCTGTACATCAGTGACAGGCACTGATCCTGTAGAGTTCCCCCTGTACCATCAGTGACAGGCACTGATCCTGTACAGTTACCCCTATACATGAGTGACAGACACTGTCCCTGTAGAGTTCCTCCTGTACATCAGTGACAGACACTGATCCTGTAGAGTTTCTCCTGAACATCAGTGACAGGCACTGATCCTTTAGAGTTCCACTGTACCATCAGTGACAGACATTGATCTTGTAGAGTTCCTCCTGTACATCAGTGTCAGGCACTGACCCTGCAGAGTTTCTCCTGTACATCAGTGACAGGCACTGATTCTATAGAGTTCCTCCTGCACATCAGTGACAGGCACTGATCCTGTAGATTACCTCCTATACATCAGTGACAGACACTGATCCTGTAGAGATCCTGCTGTGCCAGCAGTGACAGGCACTGATCCTGTAGAGTTCCTCCTGTACATCAGTGACAGTCACTGTTCCTGTAAAGTTCATCCTGTACAACAGTGACAGGCACTGATCCTGTAGAGTTCCTCCTGTATCATCAGTGACAGACACTGATCCTGTAGAGTTGCTCCTGTACATCAGTGACAGGCACTGAACCTGTAGATTTCGTCCTGTACATCAGTGACAGACACTGACCCTGTAGAATTCCTCCTGTACATCAGTGACAGGAACTGGTCATGTAGAGTTCCCCTGTACCATCAGTGACAGGCACTGGCATTGTAGATTTCCTCCTGTACATCAGTGACAGGCACTGACCTTGTAGAGGTCCTCCTGTACATCAGCGACAGACACTGATCCTGTAGAGATCCCCCTATACCATCAGTGACAGGCACTGATCCTGTAGAGATCCTCCTGTACATCAGTGACAGTCACTGACCTGTAGAGTTCCTCCTGTATCATCAGTGACAGACACTGGTCCTGTAGAGTTGCTCCTGTACATCAGTGACAGGCACTGAACCTGTAGAGTTTCTCCTGTACCAGCAGTGACAGACACTGACCCTGTAGATTTCCTCCTGTACATCAGTGACAGACACTGATCCTGTAAAGTTCATCTTGTACCTTAGTGACAGGCACTGACCCTGTAGAGTTCCTCCTGTACATCAGTGACAGATACTGATCCTGTACACTTTCTCCTGTACATCAGTGACAGGCACTGATCCTGAAAAGTTCATCCTGTACTACAGTGACAGGCACTGATCCTGTAGAGTTCCTCCTGCATCATCAGTGACAGGCACTGATCCTGTAGAGTTCCTCCTGGTCCATCAGTGACAGACACTGATCCTGTCGATTTCCTCCTGTACCATCAGTGACAGACACTGACGCTGTAGAGTTCCTCCTGTACCATCAGTGACAGACACTGATCCTGCAGAGGTCCTCCTGCACATCAGTGACAGACACTGACACTGTAGATTTCCTCCGGTACCATCAGTGACAGACACTGATCCTGTAGAGCTCCTCCTGTGCCATCAGTGACATACACTGATCCTGTATATTTTCTCCTGTACCATCAGTGACAGACACTGACCCTGTAGAGTTCCTCCTGTACCATCAGTGACAGACACTGATCCTGCAGAGATCCTCCTGTACCATCAGTGACAGACACTGATACTGTAGAGTTCATCCTGTACATCAGTGACAGACACTGATCCTGTAGAGTTCCTCCTGTACATCAGTGACAGGCAATGGCCCTGTAGATTTGCTCCTGAACATCAGTGACAGACACTGATCCTGTAGAGTTCCTCCTGTACATCAGTGACAGACACTGACCCTGTAGAATTCCTCCTGTACCATCAGTGACAGACACTGATCCTGTAGAGTTCCTCCTGTCCCTTCAGTGACAGACACTGACCTGTAGAGATCCTCCTGTACATCAGTGACAGACACTGATCCTGTAGAGATCCTCCTGTACATCAGTGACAGGCACTGATCCTGTAGAGTTCCCCCTGTACATAAGTGACAGACACTGTCCCTGTAGAGCTCCTCTGTACATCAGTGACAGACACTGATCCTGTAGAGTTTCTCCTGTACATCAGTGACAGGCACTGACCTGTAGAGTTCCTCCTGTACATCAGTGACAGACACGGATCCTGGACAGTTCCTCCTGCACATCAGTGACAGGCACTGACCCTGTGGAGTTCCTCCTGTACCATCAGTGACAGACACTGATCCTGTAGAGTTTCTCCTGTCCCATCAGTGACAGACACTGATCCTGTAGAGTCCATACTGTACATCAGTGACAGGCACTGATCCTGCATAGTTCCTCCTGTACATCAGTGACAGGCGCTGACCCTGTAGATTTCTTCCTGTACATCAGTGACAGACTCTGATCCTGTACAGATCTTCCTGTACATCAGTGACAGGCACTGACCCTGTAGATTTCCTCCTGTACATCAGTGACAGACACTGATCCTGTAGAGTTCCTCCTGTACATCAGTGACAGGCAATGGCCTGTAGAGTTCCTCCTGTACATCAGTGACAGGCACTGACCCTGTAGAATTCCTCCTCTACATCAGTGACAGACACGGATCCTGTACAGTTCCTCCTGCACCTCAGTGACAGGCACTGACCCTGTGGAGTTCCTCCTGTACATCAGTGACAGGCACTGATCCTGTAGATTTCCTCCTGTACCATCAGTGACAGACACTGATCCTGTAGAGTTCCTCCTGTACCATCAGTGACAGACACTGATCATGCAGACATCCTCCTGTACATCAGTGCCAGGCAATGGCCCTGTAGATTTCCTCCTGTACATCAGTGACAGACACTGATCCTGCAGAGTTCCTCCTGTACCATCAGTGACAGACACTGATCCTGTAGAGTTCCTCCTGTACCTTCAGTGACAGACACTGATCCTGTAGAGATCCTCCTGTACATCAGTGACAGACACTGATCCTGTAGAGTTCCTCCTGTACATCAGTGACAGGCAATGATCCTGTAGAGATCCCCCTGTACCATCAGTGACAGGCACTGATCCTGTAGATTAACCCTGTACATGAGTGACAGACACTGTCCCTGTAGAGACTGTACCATCAGTGACTGACACTGACCTTGTAGAGTACATCCTGTACATCAGTGACAGGCACTGACCCTGTAGAATTCCTCCTGTACATCAGTGACAGGCACTGATCCTGTAGATTTCCTCCTGTACATCAGTGACAGACACTGATCCTCTATATTTGCTCCTGTACATCAGTGATAGACTCTGATCCTGTAGAGATCACCCTGTACCAGCAGTGACAGGCACTGATCCTGTAGAGTTCCTCCTGTACATCAGTGACAGTCACTGATCCTGTAGAGTTCATCCTGTACATCAGTGACAGACACTGATCCTGTAGAGTTCCTCCTGTATCATCAGTGACAGACATTGATCCTGTAGAGTTGCTCCTGTACACAAGTGACAGGCACTGAACCTGTAGAGTTCCTCCTGTACCATCAGTGGCAGACACTGATCCTGTAGATTTCCTCCTGTACATCAGTGACAGGCACTGACATGTAGAATTCCTCCTGTACATCAGTGACAGACACTGACCCTGTAGAGTTCCTCCTGTATCATCAGTGAAAGACACTGATCCTGCAGAATTGCTTCTGTACATCAGTGACAGGCACTGAATCTGTAGAGTTCCTCCTGTACTATCAGTGACAGACACTGACACTGTAGATTTCCTCCTGTACCATCAGTGACAGACACTGACATTTTAGAGTTCCTCCTGTACATCAGTGACAGGCACTGACCCTGTAGATTTCCTCCTGTACATCAGTGACAGCCACTGATCCGGTAGAGTTCCTTCTGTCCCATCAGTGACAGACACTGATCCTGCAGAGTTCATCCTGCACATCAGTGACAGGCACTCATCCTGTAGCGTTCCTCCTCTTTCATCAGTAACAGACACTGGTCCTGTAGAGTTGACCTGCACATCAGTGACAGGCACTGAACCTGTAGAGTTCCTCCTGTACCATCAGTGACAGACACTGACCCTGTAGATTTCCTCCTGTACATCAGTGACAGACACTGACCCTGTCGAGTTTCTCCTGTACCATCAATGACAGACACTGATCCTGTGGAGGTCATCCTGTACATCAGTGACAGGCACTGACCCTGTAGATATCCTCCTGTACATCAGGGACAGACACTGATCCTGTACGCTTCCTCCTGTACATCAGTGACAGGCACTGACCCTGTAGATATCCTCCAGTACATCAGTGACAGACACTGATCCTGTAGAATTCCTCCTGTACCATCAGTGACAGACACTGACCCTGTAGATTTCCTCCTGTACCATCAGTGATAGACACTGATCCTGTAGAATTGCTTCTGTACATCAGTGACAGGCACTGAATCTGTAGAGTTCCTCCTGTACATCAGTGACAGACTCTGATCCTCTGGAGTCCATACTGTACATCAGTGACAGGTACTGGTCCTGCATAGTTCCTCCTGTCCCATCAGTGACAGGCGCTGACCCTGTACATTTCTTCCTGTACATCAGTGACAGACACTGATCCTGCACAGATCCTCCTGTACATCACTGACAGGCACTGACCCTCCAGATTTCCTCCTGTACATCAGTGACATACACTGATCCTCGAGAGTTCCTCCTGTACATCAGTGACAGGCACTGACCTGTAGACTTCCTCCTGTACATCAGTGACAGACACGGATCCTGTACAGTTCCTCCTGTACATCAGTGACAGGCACTGACCCTGTGGAGTTCCTCCTGTACATCAGTGACAGGCACTGATCCTGTAGAGTTCCTCCTGTACCATCAGTGACAGACACTGATCCTGTAGAGTTCCTCCTGTCCCATCAGTGACAGACACTGATCCTGTAGAGATCCTCCTGTACCATCAGTGACAGACACTGATACTGTAGAGTTCATCCTGTACATCAGTGACAGACACTGATCCTGTAGGTTTCCTCCTGTACCATCAGTGACGGGCACTGATCCTGTAGAGTTCCTCCTGTACCATCAGTGACAGACACTGATCCTGTAGAGTCCATACTGTACATCAGTGACAGGCACTGATCCTGCATAGTTCCTCCTGTACATCAGTGACAGGCACTGACCCTGTAGATTTCTTCCTGTACATCAGTGACAGACTCTGATCCTGTACAGATCCTCCTGTACATCAGTGACAGGCACTGACCCTGTAGATTTCCTCCTGTACCATCAGTGACAGACACTGATCCTGTAGAGCTCCTCCTGTACCATCAGAGACAGACACTGATCATGAAGAGATCCTCCTGTACCATCAGTGACAGACACTGATAATGTAGAGTTCATTCTGTACATCAGTGACAGACACTGATCCTGTAGAGTTCCTCCTGTACATCAGTGACAGGCAATGGCCCTGGAGATTTCCTCCTGTACATCAGTGACAGACACTGATCCTGCAGGGTTCCTCCTGTACCATCAGTGACAGACACTGATGCTGTAGAGTTCCTCCTGTACCTTCAGTGACAGACACTGATCCTGTAGAGATCCTCCTGTACATCAGTGACAGACACTGATCCTGTAGAGTTCCTCCTGTACATCAGTGACAGGCACTGATCCTGTAGAGTTCTCCCTGTACAATCAGTGACAGGCACTGATCCTGTAGATTTACCCCTGTACATGAGTGACAGACACTGTCCCTGTAGAGCTCCTCTGTACATCAGTGACAGACACTGATCCTGTAGAGTTTCTCCTGTACATCAGTGACAGGCACTGATCCTGTAGAGTTCCCCTGTACCATCAGTGATAGACACTGATCCTGTAGAATTGCTTCTGTACAGCAGTGACAGGCACAAAATCTGTAGAGTTCCTCCTGTACATCAGTGACAGACTCTGATCCTGTAGAGTCCATACTGTACATCAGTGACAGGTTCTGATCCTACATAGTTCCTCCTGTACATCACTGACAGGCACTGACCCTGTAGATTTCCGCCTGTACATCAGTGACAGACACTGATCCTGTAGAGTTCCTCCTGTACATCAGTGACAGGCACTGACCTGTAGAGTTCCTCCTGTACATCAGTGACAGGCACTGATCCTGTAGAATTCCTCCTGTACATCAGTGACAGACACGGATCCTGTACAGTTCCTCCTGTACATCAGTGACAGGCACTGATCCTGTAGATTTCCTCCGGTACCATCAGTGACAGACACTGATCCAGTAGAGCTCCATCTGTGCCATCAGTGACATACACTGAACCTGTATATTTCCTCCTGTACCATCAGTGACAGAGACTGACCCTGTAGAGTACCTCCTGTACATCAGTGACAGACACTGACCCTGTAGAATTCCTCCTGTACCATCAGTGACAGACACTGATCCTGTAGAGTTCCTCCTGTACCTTCAGTGACAGACACTGACCTGTAGAGATCCTCCTGTACATCAGTTACAGACACTGATCCTGTAGAGATCCTCCTGTACATCAGTGACAGACACAGATCCTGTGGAGTTCCTCCTGTACATCAGTGACAGGCACTGATCCTGTAGAGTTCCCCTGTACCATCAGTGACAGACACTGATCCTGTAGATTTCCTCCTGTACATCAGTGACAGACACTGATCCTGTAGAGTTCCTCCTGTACATCAGTGACAGGCACTGACATGTAGAGTTCCTCCTGTACATCAGTGACAGACACTGACATGTAGAGTTCCTCCTGTACATCAGTGACAGACACTGACCCTGTCGAGTTCCTCCTGTATCATCAGTGACAGACACTGATCCTGTAGAATTGCATCTGTACATCAGTGACAGGCACTTAATCTGTAGAGTTCCTCCTCTACTATCAGTGACAGGCACTGACCCTGTAGATTTCCTCCTGTACATCAGTGACAGGCACTGATCCTGAAGAATTCCCCTGGACCATCAGTGACAGACACGGACATTGTAGAGTTCCTCCTGTACATCAGTGACAGGCACTGATCCTGTAGATTTCCTCCTGTACATCAGTGACAGACACTGATCCTGTAGACCTCCCCCTGTACCATCAGTGACAGGCACTGATCCTGTAGATTTCCTCCTGTACATCAGTGACAGTCACTGATCCTGTAGAGTTAATCCTGTACATCAGTGACAGGCACTCATCCTGTAGAGTTCCTCCTGTATCATCAGTGACAGACACTGGTCCTGTAGAGTTGACCTGTACATCAGTGACAGGCACTGAACCTGTAGAGATCCTCCTGTACCATCAGTGACAGACACTGACCCTGTAGAGTTCCTCCTGTACAATCAATGACAGACACTGATCCTGTAGAGGTCATCCTGTACATCAGTGACATGCACTGACCCGGTAGATTTCCTCCTGCACATCAGTGACAGTCACTGATCCTGTACACTTCCTCCTGTACATCAGTGACAGGCACTGACCCTGTAGATATCCTCCTGTACATCAGTGACAGACACTGATCCTGTAGAATTCCTCCTGTACATCAGTGACAGACACTGATCCAGTAGTGTTCCTCCTGTACCATCAGTGACAGACACTGATCCTGTAGAATTCCCCTGTACCATCAGTGACAGACACTGACATTGTAGAGTTCCTCCTGTACATCAGTGACAGGCACTGATCCTGTACATTTCCTCCTGTACATCAGTGACAGACACTGATCCTGTCGATTTCCCCCTGTACCATCAGTGACAGGCACTGATCCTGTAGAGTTCCTCCTGTTCCATCAGTGACAGACACTGATCCTCTATATTTCCTCCTGTATATCAGTGACAGACACTGATCCTGTAGAGATCCCCCTGTACCAGCAGTGACAGGCATTGATCCTGTAGAGTCCCTCCTGTACATCAGTGACAGTCACTGATCCTGTAGAGTTCCTCCTGTACATCAGTGACAGGCACTGATCCTGTAGAGATCCTGCTGTATCATCAGTGACAGACACTGATCCTGTAGAGTTGCTCCTGTACACAAGTGACAGGCACTGAACCTGTAGAGTTCCTCCTGTACCATCAGTGACAGACACTGACCCTGTAGATTTCCTCCTGTACATCAGTGACAGGCACTGACATGTCGAGTTCCTCCTGTACATCAGTGATAGACAGTGACCCTGTGGAGTTCCTCCTGTATCATCAGTGAAAGACACTGATCCTGCAGAATTGCTCCTGTACATCAGTGACAGGCACTGATCCGGTAGAGTTCCTTCTGTCCCATCAGTGACAGACACTGATCCTGTAGAGTTCATCCTGTACATCAGTGACAGGCATTCATCCTGTAGCGTTCCTCCTCTTTCATCAGTGACAGACACTGGTCCTGTAGAGTTGACCTGTACATCAGTGACAGGCACTGAACCTGTAGAGTTCCTCCTGTACCATCAGTGACAGACACTGACCCTGTAGATTACCTCCTGTACATCAGTGACAGACACTGATCCTGTACACTTCCTCCTGTACATCAGTGACAGGCACTGACCCTGTAGATATCCTCCTGTACATCAGTGACAGACACTGATCCTGTAGAATTCCTCCTGTACATCAGTGACAGGCACAGACCTCTAGAGTTCCTCCTGTACATCAGTGACAGGCACTGATCCTGTAGAGTTCCTCCTGTACCATCAGTGACAGACACTGATCCTGTAGATTTCCTCATGTACCATCAGTGACAGACACTGACCCTGTAGAGTTCCTCCTGTACCATCAGTGACAGACACTGATCCTGCAGAGTTCCTCCTGTACATCAGTGACAGACACTAATCCAGCAGAGTTCCTCCTGTACCATCAGTGACAGACAATGACACTGTAGATTTCCCCCTGCACATCAGTGACAGACACTGATCCTGCATAGTTCCTCCTGTACATCAGTAACAGCAGCTGACCCTGTAGATTTCCTCCTGTACATCAGTGACAGGCACTGACCCTGTAGATTTCCTCCTGTACCATCAGTGACAGACACTGATCCTGTAGAGTTCCTCCTGTACCATCAGAGACAGACACTGATCATGAAGAGATCCTCCTGTACCATCAGTGACAGACACTGATAATGTAGAGTTCATTCTGTACATCAGTGACAGACACTGATCCTGTAGAGTTCCTCCTGTACATCAGTGACAGGCAATGGCCCTGGAGATTTCCTCCTGTACATCAGTGACAGACACTGATCCTGCAGGGTTCCTCCTGTACCATCAGTGACAGACACTGATGCTGTAGAGTTCCTCCTGTACCTTCAGTGACAGACACTGATCCTGTAGAGATCCTCCTGTACATCAGTGACAGACACTGATCCTGTAGAGTTCCTCCTGTACATCAGTGACAGGCACTGATCCTGTAGAGTTCTCCCTGTACAATCAGTGACAGGCACTGATCCTGTAGATTTACCCCTGTACATGTGTGACAGACACTGTCCCTGTAGAGCTCCTCTGTACATCAGTGACAGACACTGATCCTGTAGAGTTTCTCCTGTACATCAGTGACAGGCACTGATCCTGTAGAGTTCCCCTGTACCATCAGTGATAGACACTGATCCTGTAGAATTGCTTCTGTACAGCAGTGACAGGCACAAAATCTGTAGAGTTCCTCCTGTACATCAGTGACAGACTCTGATCCTGTAGAGTCCATACTGTACATCAGTGACAGGTTCTGATCCTACATAGTTCCTCCTGTACATCACTGACAGGCACTGACCCTGTAGATTTCCGCCTGTACATCAGTGACAGACACTGATCCTGTAGAGTTCCTCCTGTACATCAGTGACAGGCACTGACCTGTAGAGTTCCTCCTGTACATCAGTGACAGGCACTGATCCTGTAGAATTCCTCCTGTACATCAGTGACAGACACGGATCCTGTACAGTTCCTCCTGTACATCAGTGACAGGCACTGATCCTGTAGATTTCCTCCGGTACCATCAGTGACAGACACTGATCCAGTAGAGCTCCATCTGTGCCATCAGTGACATACACTGAACCTGTATATTTCCTCCTGTACCATCAGTGACAGAGACTGACCCTGTAGAGTTCCTCCTGTACCATCAGTGACAGACACTGATCCTGCAGAGATCCTCCTGTACCATCAGTGACAGACACTGATACTGTAGAGTTCATCCTGTACATCAGAGACAGACACTGATCCTGTAGAGTACCTCCTGTACATCAGTGACAGACACTGACCCTGTAGAATTCCTCCTGTACCATCAGTGACAGACACTGATCCTGTAGAGTTCCTCCTGTACCTTCAGTGACAGACACTGACCTGTAGAGATCCTCCTGTACATCAGTGACAGACACTGATCCTGTAGAGATCCTCCTGTACATCAGTGACAGACACAGATCCTGTGGAGTTCCTCCTGTACATCAGTGACAGACACTGATCCTGTAGAGTTCCCCTGTACCATCAGTGACAGACACTGATCCTGTAGATTTCCTCCTGTACATCAGTGACAGACACTGATCCTGTAGAGTTCCTCCTGTACATCAGTGACAGGCACTGACATGTAGAGTTCCTCCTGTACATCAGTGACAGACACTGACATGTAGAGTTCCTCCTGTACATCAGTGACAGACACTGACCCTGTAGAGTTCCTCCTGTATCATCAGTGACAGACACTGATCCTGTAGAATTGCATCTGTACATCAGTGACAGGCACTTAATCTGTAGAGTTCCTCCTCTACTATCAGTGACAGGCACTGACCCTGTAGATTTCCTCCTGTACATCAGTGACAGGCACTGATCCTGAAGAATTCCCCTGGACCATCAGTGACAGACACGGACATTGTAGAGTTCCTCCTGTACATCAGTGACAGGCACTGATCCTGTAGATTTCCTCCTGTACATCAGTGACAGACACTGATCCTGTAGACCTCCCCCTGTACCATCAGTGACAGGCACTGATCCTGTAGATTTCCTCCTGTACATCAGTGACAGTCACTGATCCTGTAGAGTTAATCCTGTACATCAGTGACAGGCACTCATCCTGTAGAGTTCCTCCTGTATCATCAGTGACAGACACTGGTCCTGTAGAGTTGACCTGTACATCAGTGACAGGCACTGAACCTGTAGAGATCCTCCTGTACCATCAGTGACAGACACTGACCCTGTAGAGTTCCTCCTGTACAATCAATGACAGACACTGATCCTGTAGAGGTCATCCTGTACATCAGTGACATGCACTGACCCGGTAGATTTCCTCCTGCACATCAGTGACAGTCACTGATCCTGTACACTTCCTCCTGTACATCAGTGACAGGCACTGACCCTGTAGATATCCTCCTGTACATCAGTGACAGACACTGATCCTGTAGAATTCCTCCTGTACATCAGTGACAGACACTGATCCAGTAGTGTTCCTCCTGTACCATCAGTGACAGACACTGATCCTGTAGAATTCCCCTGTACCATCAGTGACAGACACTGACATTGTAGAGTTCCTCCTGTACATCAGTGACAGGCACTGATCCTGTACATTTCCTCCTGTACATCAGTGACAGACACTGATCCTGTCGATTTCCCCCTGTACCATCAGTGACAGGCACTGATCCTCTAGAGTCCCTCCTGTACATCAGTGACAGTCACTGATCCTGTAGAGTTCCTCCTGTACATCAGTGACAGGCACTGATCCTGTAGAGTCCCTCCTGTACATCAGTGACAGTCACTGATCCTGTAGAGTTCCTCCTGTACATCAGTGACAGGCACTGATCCTGTAGAGATCCTGCTGTATCATCAGTGACAGACACTGATCCTGTAGAGTTGCTCCTGTACACAAGTGACAGGCACTGAACCTGTAGAGTTCCTCCTGTACCATCAGTGACAGACACTGACCCTGTAGATTTCCTCCTGTACATCAGTGACAGGCACTGACATGTCGAGTTCCTCCTGTACATCAGTGATAGACAGTGACCCTGTGGAGTTCCTCCTGTATCATCAGTGAAAGACACTGATCCTGCAGAATTGCTCCTGTACATCAGTGACAGGCACTGATCCGGTAGAGTTCCTTCTGTCCCATCAGTGACAGACACTGATCCTGTAGAGTTCATCCTGTACATCAGTGACAGGCATTCATCCTGTAGCGTTCCTCCTCTTTCATCAGTGACAGACACTGGTCCTGTAGAGTTGACCTGTACATCAGTGACAGGCACTGAACCTGTAGAGTTCCTCCTGTACCATCAGTGACAGACACTGACCCTGTAGATTACCTCCTGTACATCAGTGACAGACACTGATCCTGTACACTTCCTCCTGTACATCAGTGACAGGCACTTACCCTGTAGATATCCTCCTGTACATCAGTGACAGACACTGATCCTGTAGAATTCCTCCTGTACATCAGTGACAGGCACAGACCTCTAGAGTTCCTCCTGTACATCAGTGACAGGCACTGATCCTGTAGAGTTCCTCCTGTACCATCAGTGACAGACACTGATCCTGTAGATTTCCTCATGTACCATCAGTGACAGACACTGACCCTGTAGAGTTCCTCCTGTACCATCAGTGACAGACACTGATCCTGCAGAGTTCCTCCTGTACATCAGTGACAGACACTAATCCAGCAGAGTTCCTCCTGTACCATCAGTGACAGACAATGACACTGTAGATTTCCCCCTGCACATCAGTGACAGACACTGATCCTGCATAGTTCCTCCTGTACATCAGTAACAGCAGCTGACCCTGTAGATTTCCTCCTGTACATCAGTGACAGGCACTGACCCTGTAGATTTCCTCCTGTACATCAGCGACAGACACTGATCCTGTAGAGTTCCTCCTGTACATCAGCGACAGGCACTGACCTGCAGAATTCCTCCTGTACATCAGTGACAGGCACTGACCCTGTAGAATTCCTCCTGTACATCAGTGACAGACACGGATCCTGTAGAGTTCCTCCTGTACCATCAGTGACAGACACTGATCCTGTAGAGTTCCTCCTGTACATCAGTGACAGACACTGTTCCTGTAGAGTTCCTCCTGTACCATCAGTGACAGACACTGATCCTTTAGAGATCCTCCTGTACATCAGTGACAGACACTGATCCTGCAGAGTTTCTCCTGTACATCAGTGACAGGCACTGATCCTGTAGAGTTCCCCTGTACCATCACTGATAGACACTGATCCTGTAGAATTGCTTCTGTACAGCAGTGACAGGCACAAAATCTGTAGAGTTCCTCCTGTACATCAGTGACAGACTCTGATCCTGTAGAGTCCATACTGTACATCAGTGACAGGTTCTGATCCTACATAGTTCCTCCTGTACATCACTGACAGGCACTGACCCTGTAGATTTCCGCCTGTCCATCAGTGACAGACACTGATCCTGTAGAGTTCCTCCTGTACATCAGTGACAGGCACTGACCTGTAGAGTTCCTCCTGTACATCAGTGACAGGCACTGATCCTGTAGAATTCCTCCTGTACATCAGTGACAGACACGGATCCTGTCCAGTTCCTCCTGTACATCAGTGACAGGCACTGATCCTGTAGATTTCCTCCGGTACCATCAGTGACAGGCACTGATCCAGTAGAGCTCCATCTGTGCCATCAGTGACATACACTGATCCTGTATATTTCCTCCTGTACCATCAGTGACAGAGACTGACCCTGTAGAGTTCCTCCTGTACCATCAGTGACAGACACTGATCCTGCAGAGATCCTCCTGTACCATCAGTGACAGACACTGATACAGTAGAGTTCATCCTGTACATCAGAGACAGACACTGATCCTGTAGAGTACCTCCTGTACATCAGTGACAGGCAATGGCCCTGTAGATTTCCTCCTGAACATCAGTGACAGACACTGATCCTGTAGAGTTCCTCCTGTACATCAGTGACAGACACTGACCCTGTAGAATTCCTCCTGTTCCATCAGTGACAGACACTGATCCTGTAGAGTTCCTCCTGTACCTTCAGTGACAGACACTGACCTGTAGAGATCCTCCTGTACATCAGTGACAGACACTGATCCTGTAGAGATCCTCCTGTACATCAGTGACAGACACTGATCCTGTAGAGTTCCTCCTGTACATCAGTGACAGGCACTGATCCTGTAGAGTTCCCCTGTACCAACAGTGACAGACACTGATCCTGTAGATTTCCTCCTGTACATCAGTGACAGACACTGATCCTGTAGAGTTCCTCCTGTACATCAGTGACAGGCACTGACATGTAGAGTTCCTCCTGTACATCAGTGACAGACACTGACATGTAGAGTTCCTCCTGTACATCAGTGACAGACACTGACCCTGTAGAGTTCCTCCTGTATCATCAGTGACAGACACTGATCCTGTAGAATTGCATCTGTACATCAGTGACAGGCACTTAATCTGTAGAGTTCCTCCTCTACTATCAGTGACAGGCACTGACCCTGTAGATTTCCTCCTGTACATCAGTGACAGGCACTGATCCTGAAGAATTCCCCTGGACCATCAGTGACAGACACGGACATTGTAGAGTTCCTCCTGTACATCAGTGACAGGCACTGATCCTGTAGAATTCCTCCTGTACATCAGTGACAGACACTGATCCTGTAGAGCTCCCCCTGTACCATCAGTGACAGGCACTGATCCTGTAGATTTCCTCCTGTACATCAGTGACAGTCACTGATCCTGTAGAGTTAATCCTGTACATCAGTGACAGGCACTCATCCTGTAGAGTTCCTCCTGTATCATCAGTGACAGACACTGGTCCTGTAGAGTTGACCTGTACATCAGTGACAGGCACTGAACCTGTAGAGATCCTCCTGTACCATCAGTGACAGACACTGACCCTGTAGAGTTCCTCCTGTACAATCAATGACAGACACTGATCCTGTAGAGGTCATCCTGTACATCAGTGACATGCACTGACCCGGTAGATTTCCTCCTGGCCATCAGTGACAGTCACTGATCCTGTACACTTCCTCCTGTACATCAGTGACAGGCAATGACCGTGTAGATATCCTCCTGTACATCAGTGACAGACACTGATCCTGTAGAATTCCTCCTGTACATCAGTGGCAGACACTGATCCTGTAGAGTTCCTCCTGTACCATCAGTGACAGACACTGTTCCTGTATATTTCCTCCTGTACCATCAGTGACAGACACTGATCCTGTAGTGTTCCTCCTGTACCATCAGTGACAGACACTGATCCTGTAGAATTCCCCTGTACCATCAGTGACAGACACTGACATTGTAGAGTTCCTCCTGTACATCAGTGACAGGCACTGATCCTGTACATTTCCTCCTGTACATCAGTGACAGACACTGATCCTGTCGATTTCCCCCTGTACCATCAGTGACAGGCACTGATCCTGTAGAGTTCCTCCTGTTCCATCAGTGACAGACACTGATCCTGTAGATTTCCTCCTGTACCATCAGTGACAGACACTGACCCTGTAGAGTTCCTCCTGTACCATCAGTGACAGACACTGATCCTGCAGAGTTCCTCCTGTACATCAGTGACAGACACTAATCCAGCAGAGTTCCTCCTGTATCATCAGTGACAGGCACTGACATGTAGAATTCCTCCTGTACATCAGTGACAGACACTGACCCTGTAGAGTTCCTCCTGTATCATCAGTGAAAGACACTGATCCTGCAGAATTGCTTCTGTACATCAGTGACAGGCACTGAATCTGTAGAGTTCCTCCTGTACTATCAGTGACAGACACTGACACTGTAGATTTCCTCCTGTACCATCAGTGACAGACACTGACATTTTAGAGTTCCTCCTGTACATCAGTGACAGGCACTGACCCTGTAGATTTCCTCCTGTACATCAGTGACAGCCACTGATCCGGTAGAGTTCCTTCTGTCCCATCAGTGACAGACACTGATCCTGCAGAGTTCATCCTGCACATCAGTGACAGGCACTCATCCTGTAGCGTTCCTCCTCTTTCATCAGTAACAGACACTGGTCCTGTAGAGTTGACCTGCACATCAGTGACAGGCACTGAACCTGTAGAGTTCCTCCTGTACCATCAGTGACAGACACTGACCCTGTAGATTTCCTCCTGTACATCAGTGACAGACACTGACCCTGTCGAGTTTCTCCTGTACCATCAATGACAGACACTGATCCTGTGGAGGTCATCCTGTACATCAGTGACAGGCACTGACCCTGTAGATATCCTCCTGTACATCAGGGACAGTCACTGATCCTGTACGCTTCCTCCTGTACATCAGTGACAGGCACTGACCCTGTAGATATCCTCCAGTACATCAGTGACAGACACTGATCCTGTAGAATTCCTCCTGTACCATCAGTGACAGACACTGACCCTGTAGATTTCCTCCTGTACCATCAGTGATAGACACTGATCCTGTAGAATTGCTTCTGGACATCAGTGACAGGCACTGAATCTGTAGAGTTCCTCCTGTACATCAGTGACAGACTCTGATCCTCTGGAGTCCATACTGTACATCAGTGACAGGTACTGGTCCTGCATAGTTCCTCCTGTCCCATCAGTGACAGGCGCTGACCCTGTACATTTCTTCCTGTACATCAGTGACAGACACTGATCCTGCACAGATCCTCCTGTACATCACTGACAGGCACTGACCCTCCAGATTTCCTCCTGTACATCAGTGACATACACTGATCCTCGAGAGTTCCTCCTGTACATCAGTGACAGGCACTGACCTGTAGACTTCCTCCTGTACATCAGTGACAGGCACTGATCCTGTAGAATTCCTCCTGTACATCAGTGACAGACACGGATCCTGTACAGTTCCTCCTGTACATCAGTGACAGGCACTGACCCTGTGGAGTTACTCCTGTACATCAGTGACAGGCACTGATCCTGTAGAGTTCCTCCTGTACCATCAGTGACAGACACTGATCCTGTAGAGTTCCTCCTGTCCCATCAGTGACAGACACTGATCCTGTAGAGATCCTCCTGTACCATCAGTGACAGACACTGATACTGTAGAGTTCATCCTGTACATCAGTGACAGACACTGATCCTGTAGGTTTCCTCCTGTACCATCAGTGACGGGCACTGATCCTGTAGAGTTCCTCCTGTACCATCAGTGACAGACACTGATCCTGTAGAGTCCATACTGTACATCAGTGACAGGCACTGATCCTGCATAGTTCCTCCTGTACATCAGTGACAGGCGCTGACCCTGTAGATTTCTTCCTGTACATCAGTGACAGACTCTGATCCTGTACAGATCCTCCTGTACATCAGTGACAGGCACTGACCCTGTAGATTTCCTCCTGTACATCAGTGACAGACACTGATCCTGTAGAGTTCCTCCTGTACATCAGTGACAGGCAATGGCCTGTAGAGTTCCTCCTGTACATCAGTGACAGGCACTGACCCTGTAGAATTCCTCCTCTACATCAGTGACAGGCACGGATCCTGTACAGTTCCTCCTGCACCTCAGTGACAGGCACTGACCCTGTGGAGTTCCTCCTGTACATCCGTGACAGGCACTGATCCTGTAGATTTCCTCCTGTACCATCAGTGACAGGCACTGACCCTGTAGAATTCCTCCTGTACATTAGTGACAGACACTGATCCTCTATATTTCCTCCTGTATATCAGTGACAGACACTGATCCTGTAGAGATCCCCCTGTACCAGCAGTGACAGGCATTGATCCTGTAGAGTCCCTCCTGTACATCAGTGACAGTCACTGATCCTGTAGAGTTCCTCCTGTACATCAGTGACAGGCACTGATCCTGTAGAGTTCCTGCTGTATCATCAGTGACAGACACTGATCCTGTAGAGTTGCTCCTGTACACAAGTGACAGGCACTGAACCTGTAGAGTTCCTCCTGTACCATCAGTGACAGACACTGACCCTGTAGATTTCCTCCTGTACATCAGTGACAGGCACTGACATGTAGAGTTCCTCCTGTACATCAGTGATAGACAGTGACCCTGTAGAGTTCCTCCTGTATCATCAGTGAAAGACACTGATCCTGCAGAATTGCTCCTGTACATCAGTGACAGGCACTGATCCGGTAGAGTTCCTTCTGTCCCATCAGTGACAGACACTGATCCTGTAGAGTTCATCCTGTACATCAGTGACAGGCATTCATCCTGCAGCGCTCCTCCTCTTTCATCAGTGACAGACACTGATCCTGCATAGTTCCTCCTGTACATCAGTAACAGCAGCTGACCCTGTAGATTTCCTCCTGTACATCAGTGACAGACACTGATCCTGTACAGATCCTCCTGTACATCAGTGACAGGCACTGACCCTGTAGATTTCCTCCTGTACATCAGCGACAGACACTGATCCTGTAGAGTTCCTCCTGTACATTAGTGACAGGCACTGACCTGCAGAATTCCTCCTGTACATCAGTGACAGGCACTGACCCTGTAGAATTCCTCCTGTACATCAGTGACAGACACTGTTCCTGTAGAGTTCCTCCTATACCATCAGGGACAGACACTGATCCTGTAGAGTTCCTCCTGTACCATCAGTGACAGACACTGATCCTTTAGAGATCCTCCTGTACATCAGTGACAGTCACTGATCCTGTAGAGTTCCTCCTGTACATCAGTGACAGGCACTGATCCTGTAGAGTTCCCCCTGTATCATCAGTGACAGGCACTGATCCTGTACAGTTACCCCTGTACATGAGTGACAGACACTGTCCCTGTAGAGTTCCTCCTGTACATCAGTGACAGACACTGATCCTGTAGAGTTTCTCCTGTACATCAGTGACAGGCACTGATCCTGGAGAGTTCCACTGTACCATCAGTGACAGACATTGACCTTGGAGAGTTCCTCCTGTACATCAGTGTCAGGCACTGACCCTGCAGAGTTCCTCCTGTACATCAGTGATAGACACTGATTCTATAGAGTTCCTCCTGTACATCAGTGACAGACACTGATCCTGTAGATTACCTCCTGTACATCAGTGACAGACACTGATCCTGTAGAGATCCCGCTGTACCAGCAGTGACAGGCACTGATCCTGTAGAGTTCCTCCTGTGCATCAGTGACAGTCACTGTTACTGTAAAGTTCATCCTGTACAACAGTGACAGGCACTGATCCTGTAGAGTTCCTCCTGTATCATCAGTGACAGACACTGATCCTGTAGAGTTGCTCCTGTACATCAGTGACAGGCACTGAACCTGTAGATTTCCTCCTGTACATCAGTGACAGACACTGACCCTGTAGAATTCCTCTTGTACATCAGTGACAGGAACTGATCATGTAGAGTTCCCCTGTACCATCAGTGACAGATACTGGCCTTGTAGAGTTCCTCCTGTACATCAGTGACAGGCACTGACCCTGTAGAGTTCCTCCTGTACATCAGTGACAGACACTGATCCTGTCGAGATCCCCCTATCCCATCAGTGACAGGCACTGATCCTGTAGAGATCCTCCTGTACATCAGTGACAGTCACTGACCTGTAGAGTTCCTCCTGTATCATCAGTGACAGACACTGGTCCTGTAGAGTTGCTCCTGTACATCAGTGACAGGCACTGAACCTGTAGAGTTTCTCCTGTACCAGCAGTGACAGACACTGACCCTGTAGATTTCCTCCTGTACATCAGTGACAGACACTGATCCTGTAAAGTTCATCCTGTACATCAGTGACAGGCACTGACCCAATAGATTTCCACCTGTACATCAGTGACAGACACTGATCCTGTACACTTCCTCCTGTACATCAGTGACAGGCACTGATCCTGTGAAGTTCATCCTGTACAACAGTGACAGGCACTGATCCTGTAGAGTTCCTCCTGTATCATCAGTGACAGGCACTGATCCTGTAGAGTTCCTCCTGGTCCATCAGTGACAGACACTGATCCTGTAGATTTCCTCCTGTACCATCAGTGACAGACACTGACCCTGTCGAGTTCCTCCTGTAACATCAGTGACAGACACTGATCCTGCAGAGATCCTCCTGTACCGTCAGTGACAGACACTGATACTGTAGAGTTCATCCTGTACATCAGTGACAGACACTGATCCTGTAGAGTTCCTCCTGTCCATCAGTGACAGGCACTGAACCTGTAGATTTCCTCCTGTACATCAGTGACAGACACTGACCCTGTAGAATTCCTCTTGTACATCAGTGACAGGAACTGATCAGGTAGAGTTCCCCTGTACCATCAGTGACAGATACTGACCTTGTAGAGTTCCTCCTGTACATCAGTGACAGGCACTGACCCTGTAGAGTTCCTCCTGTACATCAGTGACAGACACTGATCCTGTAGAGATCCCCCTATCCCATTAGTGACAGGCACTGATCCTGTAGAGATCCTCCTGTACATCAGTGACAGTCACTGACCTGTAGAGTTCCTCCTGTATCATCAGTGACAGACACTGGTCCTGTAGAGTTGCTCCTGTACATCAGTGACAGGCACTGAACCTGTAGAGTTTCTCCTGTACCAGCAGTGACAGACACTGACCCTGTAGATTTCCTCCTGTACATCAGTGACAGACACTGATCCTGTAAAGTTCATCCTGTACATCAGTGACAGGCACTGACCCAGTAGATTTCCACCTGTACATCAGTGACAGACACTGATGCTGTACACTTCCTCCTGTACATCAGTGACAGGCACTGATCCTGTGAAGTTCATCCTGTACAACAGTGACAGGCACTGATCCTGTAGAGTTCCTCCTGTATCATCAGTGACAGGCACTGATCCTGTAGAGTTCCTCCTGGTCCATCAGTGACAGACACTGATCCTGTAGATTTCCTCCTGTACCATCAGTGACAGACACTGACCCTGTCGAGTTCCTCCTGTAACATCAGTGACAGACACTGATCCTGCAGAGATCCTCCTGTACCGTCAGTGACAGACACTGATACTGTAGAGTTCATCCTGTACATCAGTGACAGACACTGATCCTGTAGAGTTCCTCCTGTACATCAGTGACAGGCAATGGCCCTGTAGATTTCCACCTGTACATCAGTGACAGACACTGATCCTGTACACTTCCTCCTGTACATCAGTGACAGGCACTGATCCTGTGAAGTTCATCCTGTACAACAGTGACAGGCACTGATCCTGTAGAGTTCCTCCTGTATCATCAGTGACAGGCACTGATCCTGTAGAGTTCCTCCTGGTCCATCAGTGACAGACACTGATCCTGTAGATTTCCTCCTGTACCATCAGTGACAGACACTGACCCTGTCGAGTTCCTCCTGTAACATCAGTGACAGACACTGATCCTGCAGAGATCCTCCTGTACCGTCAGTGACAGACACTGATACTGTAGAGTTCATCCTGTACATCAGTGACAGACACTGATCCTGTAGAGTTCCTCCTGTCCATCAGTGACAGGCACTGAACCTGTAGATTTCCTCCTGTACATCAGTGACAGACACTGACCCTGTAGAATTCCTCTTGTACATCAGTGACAGGAACTGATCAGGTAGAGTTCCCCTGTACCATCAGTGACAGATACTGGCCTTGTAGAGTTCCTCCTGTACATCAGTGACAGGCACTGACCCTGTAGAGTTCCTCCTGTACATCAGTGACAGACACTGATCCTGTAGAGATCCCCCTATCCCATTAGTGACAGGCACTGATCCTGTAGAGATCCTCCTGTACATCAGTGACAGTCACTGACCTGTAGAGTTCCTCCTGTATCATCAGTGACAGACACTGGTCCTGTAGAGTTGCTCCTGTACATCAGTGACAGGCACTGAACCTGTAGAGTTTCTCCTGTACCAGCAGTGACAGACACTGACCCTGTAGATTTCCTCCTGTACATCAGTGACAGACACTGATCCTGTAAAGTTCATCCTGTACATCAGTGACAGGCACTGACCCAGTAGATTTCCACCTGTACATCAGTGACAGACACTGATGCTGTACACTTCCTCCTGTACATCAGTGACAGGCACTGATCCTGTGAAGTTCATCCTGTACAACAGTGACAGGCACTGATCCTGTAGAGTTCCTCCTGTATCATCAGTGACAGGCACTGATCCTGTAGAGTTCCTCCTGGTCCATCAGTGACAGACACTGATCCTGTAGATTTCCTCCTGTACCATCAGTGACAGACACTGACCCTGTCGAGTTCCTCCTGTAACATCAGTGACAGACACTGATCCTGCAGAGATCCTCCTGTACCGTCAGTGACAGACACTGATACTGTAGAGTTCATCCTGTACATCAGTGACAGACACTGATCCTGTAGAGTTCCTCCTGTACATCAGTGACAGGCAATGGCCCTGTAGATTTCCTCCTGAACATCAGTGACAGACACTGATCCTGTAGAGTTCCTCCTGTACATCAGTGACAGACACTGACCCTGTAGAATTCCTCCTGCACCATCAGTGACAGACACTGATCCTGTAGAGTTCCTCCTGTACCTTCAGTGACAGACACTGACCTGTAGAGATCCTCCTGTACATCAGTGACAGACACTGATCCTGTAGAGATCCTCCTGTACATCAGTGACAGGCACTGATCCTGTAGATTTACCCCTGTACATGAGTGACAGACACTGTCCCTGTAGAGCTCCTCTGTACATCAGTGACAGACACTGATCCTGTAGAGTTTCTCCTGTACATCAGTGACAGGCACTGATCCTGTAGAGTTCCCCTGTACCATCAGTGATAGACACTGATCCTGTAGAATTGCTTCTGTACATCAGTGACAGGCACAAAATCTGTAGAGTTCCTCCTGTACATCAGTGACAGACTCTGATCCTGTAGAGTCCATACTGTACATCAGTGACAGGTACTGATCCTACATAGTTCCTCCTGTACATCACTGACAGGCACTGACCATGTAGATTTCCGCCTGTACATCAGTGACAGACACTGATCCTGTAGAGTTCCTCCTGTACATCAGTGACAGGCACTGACCTGTAGAGTTCCTCCTGTACATCAGTGACAGGCACTGATCCTGTAGAATTCCTCCTGTACATCAGTGACAGACACGGATCCTGTACAGTTCCTCCTGTACATCAGTGACAGGCACTGACCCTGTGGAGTTCCTCCTGTACATCAGTGACAGGCCCTGATCCTGTTGAGTTCCTCCTGTACCATCAGTGACAGACACTGATCCTGTAGAGTTCCTCCTGTCCCATCAGTGACAGACACTGATCCTGTTGATTTCCTCCTGTACCATCAGTTACAGACACTGATCCTGTAGAGTTCCTCCTGTACCATCAGTGACAGACACTGATCCTGTATATTTCCTCCTGTACCATCAGTGACAGACACTGACCCTGTAGAGTTCCTCCTGTACCATCAGTGACAGACACTGATCCTGTAGAGTTCCTCCTGTACATCAGTGACAGGCAATGGCACTGTAGATTTCCTCCTGTACATCAGTGACAGACACTGATCCTGTAGAGTTCCTCCTGTACCATCAGTGACAGACACTGATCCTGTAGAGATCCTCCTGTACATCAGTGACAGACACTGATCCTGTAGAATTCCTCCTGTACATCAGTGACAGGCACTGATCCTGTAGAGTTCCCCCTGTACCATCAGTGACAGGCACTGATCCTGTACAGTTACCCCTGTACATGAGTGACAGACACTGTCCTGTAGAGTTCCTCCTGTACATCAGTGACAGACAATGATCCTGTAGAGTTTCTCCTGTACATCAGTGACAGGCACTGATCATGTAGAGTTCATCCTGTACATCAGTGACAGGCACTCATCCTGCAGAGTTCCTCCTGTATCATCAGTGACAGACACTGGTCCTGTAGAGTTGACCTGTACATCAGTGACAGGCACTGAACCTGTAGAGTTCCTCCTGTACCATCAGTGACAGACACTGACCCTGTAGATTTCCTCCTGTACATCAGTGACAGACACTGACCCTGTAGAGTTCCTCCTGTACCATCAATGACAGACACTGATCCTGTAGAGGTCATCCTGTACATCAGTGACAGGCACTGACCCGGTAGATTTCCTCCTGCACATCAGTGACAGACACTGATCCTGTACACTTCCTCCTGTACATCAGTGACAGGCACTGACCCTGTAGATATCCTCCTGTACATCAGTGACAGACACTGATCCTGTAGAATTCCTCCTGTACATCAGTGACAGACACTGATCCTATAGTGTTCCTCCTGTACTATCAGTGACAGACAATGATCCTGTAGAATTCCCCTGTACCATCAGTGAAGGACACTGACATTGTAGAGTTCCTCCTGTACATCAGTGACAGGCACTGATCCTGTAGATTTCCTCCTGTACATCAGTGACAGACACTGATCCTGTAGATTTCCCCCTGTACCATCAGTGACAGGCACTGATCCTGTAGAGTTCCTCCTGTTCCATCAGTGACAGACACTGATCCTGTAGATTTCCTCCTGTACCATCAGTGACAGACACTGACCCTGTAGAGTTCCTCCTGTACCATCAGTGACAGACACTGATCCTGCAGAGCTCCTCCTGTACATCAGTGACAGACACTGATCCTGCAGAGATCCTCCTGTACCGTCAGTGACAGACACTGATACTGTAGAGTTCATCCTGTACATCAGTGACAGACACTGATCCTGTAGAGTTCCTCCTGTAAATCAGTGACAGGCAATGGCCCTGTTGATTTCCTCCTGAACATCAGTGACAGACACTGATCCTGTAGAGTTCCTCCTGTACATCAGTGACAGACACTGACCCTGTAGAATTCCTCCTGCACCATCAGTGACAGACACTGATCCTGTAGAGTTCCTCCTGTACCTTCAGTGACAGACACTGACCTGTAGAGATCCTCCTGTACATCAGTGACAGACACTGATCCTGTAGAGATCCTCCTGTACATCAGTGACAGGCACTGATCCTGTAGATTTACCCCTGTACATGAGTGACAGACACTGTCCCTGTAGAGCTCCTCTGTACATCAGTGACAGACACTGATCCTGTAGAGTTTCTCCTGTACATCAGTGACAGGCACTGATCCTGTAGAGTTCCCCTGTACCATCAGTGATAGACACTGATCCTGTAGAATTGCTTCTGTACATCAGTGACAGGCACAAAATCTGTAGAGTTCCTCCTGTACATCAGTGACAGACTCTGATCCTGTAGAGTCCATACTGTACATCAGTGACAGGTACTGATCCTACATAGTTCCTCCTGTACATCACTGACAGGCACTGACCATGCAGATTTCCGCCTGTACATCAGTGACAGACACTGATCCTGCAGAGTTCCTCCTGTACATCAGTGACAGGCACTGACCTGTAGAGTTCCTCCTGTACATCAGTGACAGGCACTGATCCTGTAGAATTCCTCCTGTACATCAGTGACAGACACGGATCCTGTACAGTTCCTCCTGTACATCAGTGACAGGCACTGACCCTGTGGAGTTCCTCCTGTACATCAGTGACAGGCCCTGATCCTGTTGAGTTCCTCCTGTACCATCAGTGACAGACACTGATCCTGTAGAGTTCCTCCTGTCCCATCAGTGACAGACACTGATCCTGTTGATTTCCTCCTGTACCATCAGTTACAGACACTGATCCTGTAGAGTTCCTCCTGTACCATCAGTGACAGACACTGACCCTGTAGAGTTCCTCCTGTACCATCAGTGACAGACACTGATCCTGTAGAGTTCCTCCTGTACATCAGTGACAGGCAGTGGCCCTGTAGATTTCCTCCTGTACATCAGTGACAGACACTGATCCTGTAGAGTTCCTCCTATACCTTCAGTGACAGAGACTGATCCTGTAGAGATCCTCCTGTACATCAGTGACAGACACTGATCCTGTAGAGTTCCTCCTGTACATCAGTGACAGGCACTGATCCTGCAGAGTTCCCCCTGTACAATCATTGACAGGCACTGATCCTGTAGATTAACCCCTGTACATGAGTGACAGACACTGTCCCTGTAGAGCTCCTCTGTACATCAGTGACAGACACTGATCCTGTAGATTTTCTCCTGTACATCAGTGACAGGCACTGATCCTGTAGATTTCCTCCTGTACATCAGTGACAGACACTGATCCTGTAGATTTCCTCCGGTACCATCAGTGACAGACACTGATCCTGTAGAGCTCCACCTGTGCCATCAGTGACATACACTGATCCTGTATATTTCCTCCTGCACCATCAGTGCCAGAGACTGACCCTGTAGAGTTTCTCCTGTACCATCAGTGACAGACACTGATCCTGCAAAGATCCTCCTGTACCATCAGTGACAGACACTGATACTGTAGAGTTCGTCCTTTACATCAGTGACAGACACTGATCCTGTAGAGATCCTCCTGTACATCAGTGACAGGCAATGGCCCTGTAGATTTCCTCCTGAACATCAGTGACAGACACTGATCCTGTTGAGTTCCTCCTGTACCTTCAGTGACAGACACTGACCTGTAGAGATCCTCCTGTACATCAGTGACAGACACTGATCCTGTAGAGATCGTCCTGTACATCAGTGACAGGCACTGATCCTGTAGAGTTCCACTGTACCATCAGCGACAGACACTGATCTTGTAGAGTTCCTCCTGTACATCAGTGTCAGGCACTGATCCTGTAGAGTTCCTCCTGTACATCAGTGACAGGCACTGATCCTGTAGAGTTCCCCCTGTACCATCAGTGACAGGCACTGATCCTGTAGATTAACCCCTGTACATGAGTGACAGACACTGTCCCTGTAGAGCTCCTCTTTGCATCAGTGACAGACACTGATCCTATAGATTTTCTCCTGTACATCAGTGACAGGCACTGATCCTGTAGAGTTCCCCTGTACCATCAGTGACAGACACTGATCCTGTAGATTTCCTCCTGTACATCAGTGACAGACACTGATCCTGTATATTTCCTCCTGTACATCAGTGACTGACACTGATCCTGTAGAGATCCTCCTGTACATCAGTGACAGTCCCTGTTCCTGTAAAGTTCATCCTGTACAAAAGTGACAGGCACTGATCCTGTAGAGTTCCTCCTGTATCATCAGTGACAGACACTGATCCTGTAGAGTTGCTCCTGTACACCAGTGACAGGCACTGAACCTGTAGAGTTCCTCCTGTACCATCAGTGACAGACACTGACCCTGTAGATTTCCACCAGTACATCAGTGACAGACACTGATCCTGTAGAGTTCCTCCTGTACATCAGTGACAGGCACTGACATGTAGAGTTCCTCCTGTACATCAGTGACAGGCACTGACATGTAGAGTTCCTCCTGTACATCAGTGACAGACACTGACCCTGTGGAGTTCCTCCTGTATCATCAGTGACAGACACTGATCCTGTAGAATTGCATCTGTACATCAGTGACAGGCACTTAATCTGTAGAGTTCCTCCTCTACTATCAGTGACAGACACTGACCCTGTAGATTTCCTCCTGTACATCAGTGACAGGCACTGATCCTGTAGAATTCCCCTGTACCATCAGTGACAGACACTGACATTGTACAGTTCCTCCTGTACATCAGTGACAGGCACTGATCCTGTAGATTTCCTCCTGTACATCAGTGACAGACACTGATCCTGTAGAGCTCCCCCTGTACCATCAGTGACAGGCACTGATCCTGTAGATTTCCTCCTGTACATCAGTGACAGTCACTGATCCTGGAGAGTTCATCCTGTACATCAGTGACAGGCACTCATCCTGTAGAGTTCCTCCTGTATCATCAGTGACAGACACTGGTGCTGTAGAGTTGACCTGTACATCAGTGACAGGCACTGAACCTGTAGAGATCCTCCTGTACCATCAGTGACAGACACTGACCCTGTAGATTTCCTCCTGTACATCAGTGACAGACACTGACCCTGTAGAGTTCCTCCTGTACAATCAATGACAGACACTGATCCTGTAGAGGTCATCCTGTACATCAGTGACATGCACTGACCCGGTAGATTTCCTCCTGCACATCAGTGACAGACACTGATCCTGTACACTTCCTCCTGTACATCAGTGACAGGCACTGACCCTGTAGATATCCTCCTGTACATCAGTGACAGACACTGATCCTGTAGAATTCCTCCTGTGCATCAGCGACAGACACTGATACTGTAGAGTTCCTCCTGTACCATCAGTGACAGACACTGTTCCTGTATATTTCCTCCTGTACCATCAGTGACAGACACTGATCCTGTAGTGTTCCTCCTGTACCATCAGTGACAGACACTGATCCTGTAGAATTCCCCTGTACCATCAGTGACAGACACTGACATTGTAGAGTTCCTCCTGTACATCAGTGACAGGCACTGATCCTGTACATTTCCTCCTGTACATCAGTGACAGACACTGATCCTGTAGATTTCCCCCTGTACCATCAGTGACAGGCACTGATCCTGTAGAGTGCCTTCTGTTCCATCAGTGACAGACACTGATCCTGTAGATTTCCTCCTGTACCATCAGTGACAGACACTGACCCTGTAGAGTTCCTCCTGTACCATCAGTGACAGACACTGATCCTGCAGAGTTCCTCCTGTACATCAGTGACAGACACTAATCGAGCAGAGTTCCTCCTGTACCATCAGTGACAGACAATGGCACTGTAGGTTTCCCCCTGTACATCAGTGACAGACACTGATCCTGTAGATTTCCTCCTGTAGCATCAGTGACAGGCACTGATCCTGCATAGTTCCTCCTGTACATCAGTAACAGGAGCTGACCCTATAGATTTCCTCCTGTATATCAGTGACAGACACTGATCCTGTACAGATCCTCCTGTACATCAGTGACAGGCACTGACCCTGTAGATTTCGTCCTGTACATCAACGACAGACACTGATCCTGTAGAGTTCCTCCTGTACATCAGTGACAGGCACTGACCTGCAGAGTTCCTCCTGTACATCAGTGACAGGCACTGACCCTATAGAATTCCTCCTGTACATCAGTGACAGACACGGATCCTGTAGAGTTCCTCCTGTACCATCAGTGACAGACACTGATCCTGTAGAGTTCCTCCTGTGCCATCAGTGACAGACACTGATCCTGTAGAGTTCCTCCTGTACATCAGTGACAGACACTGATCCTGTAGAGTTCCTCTTGTACCATCAGTGACAGACACTGATCCTGTAGAGATCCTCCTGTACCATCAGTGACAGACACTGATACTGTAGAGTTCATCCTGTACATCAGTGACAGGCACTGATCCTGTAGAGTTCCCCCTGTACCATCAGTGACAGGCACTGATCCTGTACAGTTACCCCTGTACATGAGTGACAGACACTGTCCTGTAGAGTTCCTCCTGTACATCAGTGACAGACAATGATCCTGCAGAGTTTCTCCTGTACATCAGTGACAGGCACTGATCATGTAGAGTTCATCCTGTACATCAGTGACAGGCACTCATCCTGCAGAGTTCCTCCTGTATATCAGTGACAGACACTGGTCCTGTAGAGTTGACCTGTACATCAGTGACAGGCACTGGACCTGTAGAGTTCCTCCTGTACCATCAGTGACAGACACTGACCCTGTAGATTTCCTCCTGTACATCAGTGACAGACACTGACCCTGTAGAGTTCCTCCTGTACCATCAATGACAGACACTGATCCTGTAGAGGTCATCCTGTACATCAGTGACAGGCACTGACCCGGTAGATTTCCTCCTGCACATCAGTGACAGACACTGATCCTGTACACTTCCTCCTGTACATCAGTGACAGGCACTGACCCTGTAGATATCCTCCTGTACATCAGTGACAGACACTGATCCTGTAGAATTCCTCCTGTACATCAGTGACAGACACTGATCCTGTAGTGTTCCTCCTGTACTATCAGTGACAGACAATGATCCTGTAGAATTCCCCTGTACCATCAGTGAAGGACACTGACATTGTAGAGTTCCTCCTGTACATCAGTGACAGGCACTGATCCTGTAGATTTCCTCCTGTACATCAGTGACAGACACTGATCCTGTAGATTTCCCCCTGTACCATCAGTGACAGGCACTGATCCTGTAGAGTTCCTCCTGTTCCATCAGTGACAGACACTGATCCTGTAGATTTCCTCCTGTACCATCAGTGACAGACACTGACCCTGTAGAGTTCCTCCTGTACCATCAGTGACAGACACTGATCCTGCAGAGCTCCTCCTGTACATCAGTGACAGACACTAATCCAGCAGAGTTCCTCCTGTACCATCACTGACAGACAATGACACTGTAGATTTCCCCCTGTACATCAGTGACAGACACTGATCCTGTAGAGTTCCTCCTGTAGCATCAGTGACAGGCACTGATCCTGCATAGTTCCTCCTGTACATCAGTAACAGGAGCTGACCCTGTCGATTTCCTCCTCTACATCAGTGACCGAATCTGATCCTGTACAGATCCTCCTGTACATCAGTGACAGGCACTGACCCTGTAGATTTCCTCCTGTACATCAGCGACAGACACTGATCCTGTAGAGTTCCTCCTGTACATCAGTGACAGGCACTGACCTGCAGAGTTCCTCCTGTACATCAGTGACAGGCACTGACCCTGTAGAATTCCTCCTGTACATCAGTGACAGACACGGATCCTGCAGAGTTCCTCCTGTACCATCAGTGACAGACACTGATCCTGTAGAGTTCCTCCTGTACATCAGTGACAGTCACTGTTCCTGTAAAGTTCATCCTGTACAACAGTGACAGGCACTGATCCTGCAGAGTTCCTCCTGTATAATCAGTGACGGACACTGATCCTGTAGAGTTGCTCCTGTACATCAGTGACAGGCACTGAACCTGTAGATGTCCTCCTGTACATCAGTGACAGACACTGATCCTGTAGAGTTCCTCCTGTTCCATCAGTGACAGACACTGATCCTGTAGATTTCCTCCTGTACCATCAGTGACAGACACTGACCCTGTAGAGTTCCTCCTGTACCATCAGTGACAGACACTGATACTGCAGAGTTCCTCCTGTACATCAGTGACAGACAATAATCCAGCAGAGTTCCTCCTGTACCATCACTGACAGACAATGACACTGTAGATTTCCCCCTGTACATTAGTGACAGACACTGATCCTGCAGAGTTCCTCCTGTAGCATCAGTGACAGGCACTGATCCTGTAGAGTTCCTCCTGTACATCAGTGACAGACACTGATCCTGTAGAGATCCTCCTGTACCATCAGTGACAGACACTGATACTGTAGAGTTCATCCTGTACATCAGTGACAGACACTGATCCTGCAGAGTTCCTCCTGTACCATCAGTGACAGACACTGATCCTGTAGAGTTCCTCCTGTACATCAGTGACAGACACTGATCCTGTAGAGATCCTCCTGTACCATCAGTGACAGACACTGATACTGTAGATTTCCTCCTGTACATCAGTGACAGACACTGATCCTGCAGAGTTCCTCCTGTACCATCAGTGACAGACACTGATCCTGTAGAGTTCCTCCTGTACATCAGTGACAGACACTGATCCTGTAGAGATCCTCCTGTACCATCAGTGACAGACACTGATACTGTAGAGTTCATCCTGTACATCAGTGACAGACACTGATCCTGTAGATTTCCTCCTGTACCATCAGTGACAGGCACTGATCCTGTAGAGTTCCTCCTGTACCATCAGTGACAGACACTGATCCTGTAGAGATCCTCCTGTACATCAGTGACAGACACTGATCCTGTAGAGTTCCTCCTGTACATCAGTGACAGGCACTGATCCTGTAGAGTTCCCCCTGTACCATCAGTGACAGGCACTGATCCTGTACAGTTACCCCTGTACATGAGTGACAGACACTGTCCCTGTAGAGTTCCTCCTGTACATCAGTGACAGACACTGATCCTGTAGATTTTCTCCTGTACATCAGTGACAGGCACTGATCCTGTAGAGTTCCACTGTACCATCAGTGACAGACATTGACCTTGTAGAGTTCCTCCTCTGCATCAGTGTCAGGCACTGACCCTGTAGAGTTCCTCCTGTACATCAGTGACAGGCACTGATCCTATAGAGTTCCTCCTGTACATCAGTAACAGACACTGATCCTGAAGATTACCTCCTGTACATCAGTGACAGACACTGATCCTGTAGAGATCCCGCTGTACCAGCAGTGACAGTCACTGATCCTGTAGGGTTCCTCCTGTACATCTGTGACAGTCACTGTTCCTGTAAAGTTCATCCTGTACAACAGTGACAGGCACTGATCCTGCAGAGTTCCTCCTGTATAATCAGTGACAGACACTGATCCTGTAGAGTTGCTCCTGTACATCAGTGACAGGCACTGAACCTGTAGATTTCCTCCTGTACATCAGTGACAGACACTGACCCTGTAGAATTCCTCCTCTACATCAGTGACAGGAACTGATTCTGTAGAGTTCCCCTGTACCATCAGTGACAGACACTGTCCTTGTAGAGTTCCTTCTGTACATCAGTGACAGACACTGATCCTGTAGAGATCCCCCTATACCATCAGTGACAGGCACTGATCCTGTAGAGATCTTCCTGCACATCAGTGACAGTCACTGACCTGTAGAGTTCCTCCTGTATCATCAGTGACAGACACTGGTCCTGTAGCGTTGCTCCTGTACATCAGTGACAGGCACTGAACCTGTAGAGTTTCTCCGGTACCAGCAGTGACAGACACTGACCCTATAGATTTCCTCCTGTACATCAGTGACAGACACTGACCCTGTAGAATTCCTCCTGTACCATCAATGACAGACACTGATCCTGTAGAGTTCCTCCTGTACATCAGTGACAGGCACTGACCCTGTAGATTTCCTCCTGTACATCAGTGACAGACACTGATCCTGTACACTTGCTCCTGTACATCAGTGACAGGCATTGATCCTGTAAAGTTCATCCTGTACAACAGTGACAGGCACTGATCCTGTAGAGTTCCTCCTGTATCATCAGTGACAGTCACTGACCTGTAGAGTTCCTCCTGTATCATCAGTGACAGACACTGGTCCTGTAGAGTTGCTCCTGTACATCAGTGACAGGCACTGAACCTGTAGAGTTTCTCCGGTACCAGCAGTGACAGACACTGACCCTGTAGATTTCCTCCTGTACATCAGTGACAGACACTGACCCTGTAGAATTCCTCCTGTACCATCAATGACAGACACTGAAGCTGTAGAGTTCCTCCTGTACATCAGTGACAGGCACTGATCCTGTAGATTTCCTCCTGTACATCAGTGACAGACACTGATCCTGTACACTTGCTCCTGTACATCAGTGACAGGCACTGATCCTGTAATGTTCATCCTGTACATCAGTGACAGACACTGATCCTGTAGATTTCCTCCGGTACCATCAGTGACAGACACTGATCCTGTAGAGCTCCTCCTGTGCCATCAGTGACATACACTGATCCTATATATTTCTTCCTGTACCATCAGTGACAGACACTGACCCTGTAGAGTTCCTCCTGTCCATCAGTGACAGTCACTGACCTGCAGAGTTCCTCCTGTACATCAGTGACAGGCACTGACCCTGTAGAATTCCTCCTGTACATCAGTGACAGACACGGATCCTGTAGAGTTCCTCCTGTACCATCAGTGACAGACACTGATCCTGTAGAGTTCCTCCTGTACATCAGTGACAGACACTGATCCTGTAGAGTTCCTCCTGCACCATCAGTGACAGACACTGACCCTGTAGAGTTCCTCCTGTACATCAGTGACAGGCACTGATCCTATAGAGTTCCTCCTGTACATCAGTGACAGACACTGATCCTGTAGATTATCTCCTGTACATCAGTGACAGACACTGATCATGTTGAGATCCCGCTGTACCAGCAGTGACAGGCACTGATCCTGTAGAGTTCCTCCTGTACCAGCAGTGAAAGGCACTGATCCTGTAGAGTTCCTCCTGTACATCAGTGATAGTCACTGATCCTGTAGAGACCCACTGTACCAGCAGTGAAAGGCACTGATCCTGTAGAGTTCCTCCTGTACATCAGTGATAGTCATTGATCCTGTAGAGTTCCTCCTGTATCATCAGTGACAGACACTGATCCTGTAGAGTTGCTCCTGTACACCAGTGACAGGCACTGAACCTGTAGAGTTCCTCCTGTACCATCAGTGACAGACACTGACCCTGTAGATTTCCTCCTGTACATCAGTGACAGGCACTGACCCTGTAGATTTCCTCCAGTACATCAGTGACAGACACTGATCCTGTAGAGTTCCTCCTGTACATCAGTGACAGGCACTGACATGTAGAGTTCCTCCTGTACATCAGTGACAGACACTGACCCTGTAGAGTTCCTCCTGTATCATCAGTGACAGACACTGATCCTGTAAAATTGCTTCTGTACATCAGCGACAGGCACTGAATCTGTAGAGTTACTCCTCTACTATCAGTGACAGACACTGACCCTGTAGATTTCCTCCTGTACATCAGTGACAGACACTGATCCTGTAGAGTTCCTCCTGTACATCAGTGACAGGCACTGATCCTGTAGAATTCCCCTGTACCATCAGTGACAGACACTGACATTGTAGAGTTCCTCCTGTACATCAGTGACAGGCACTGACCCTGTAGATTTCCTCCTGTACATCAGTGACAGACACTGATCCTGTAGAGTTCCTCCTGTACATCAGTGACAGGCACTGATCCTGTAGAATTCCCCTGTACCATCAGTGACAGACACTGACATTGTAGAGTTCCTCCTGTACATCAGTGACAGGCACTGACCCTGTTGATTTCCTCCTGTACATCAGTGACAGGCACTGATCCTGTAGAGTTCCTTCTGTCCCATCAGTGACAGACACTGATCCTGTAGATTTCTTCCTGTACATCAGTGACAGACACTGATCCTGTACAGGTCCTCCTGTACATCAGTGACAGGCACTGACCCTGTAGATTTCCTCCTGTACATCAGTGACAGGCACTGAACTGTAGAGTTCCTCCTGTACATCAGTGACAGGCACTGACCCTGTGGAGATCCTCCTGTACATCAGTGACAGGCACTGATCCTGTAGAGTTCCTCCTGTACCATCAGTGACTGACACTGATCCTGTAGAGTTCCTCCTGTCCCATCAGTGACAGACACTGATCCTGTAGATTTCCTCCTGTACCATCAGTGACAGACACTGACCCTCTAGAGTTCCTCCTGTACCATCAGTGACAGACACTGATCCTGCAGAGATCCTCCTGTACCATCAGTGACAGACACTGATACTGTAGAGTTCATCCTGTACATCAGTGACAGACACTGATCCTGTAGATTTCCTCCTGTACCATCAGTGACAGGCACTGATCCTGTAGAGTTCCTCCTGTACCATCAGTGACAGACACTGATCCTGTAGAGATCCTCCTGTACATCAGTGACAGACACTGATCCTGTAGAGTTCCTCCTGTACATCAGTGACAGGCACTGATCCTGTAGAGTTCCCCCTGTACCATCAGTGACAGGCACTGATCCTGTACAGTTACCCCTGTACATGAGTGACAGACACTGTCCCTGTAGAGTTCCTCCTGTACATCAGTGACAGACACTGATCCTGTAGATTTTCTCCTGTACATCAGTGACAGGCACTGATCCTGTAGAGTTCCACTGTACCATCAGTGACAGACATTGACCTTGTAGAGTTCCTCCTCTGCATCAGTGTCAGGCACTGACCCTGTAGAGTTCCTCCTGTACATCAGTGACAGGCACTGATCCTATAGAGTTCCTCCTGTACATCAGTAACAGACACTGATCCTGAAGATTACCTCCTGTACATCAGTGACAGACACTGATCCTGTAGAGATCCCGCTGTACCAGCAGTGACAGTCACTGATCCTGTAGGGTTCCTCCTGTACATCTGTGACAGTCACTGTTCCTGTAAAGTTCATCCTGTACAACAGTGACAGGCACTGATCCTGCAGAGTTCCTCCTGTATAATCAGTGACAGACACTGATCCTGTAGAGTTGCTCCTGTACATCAGTGACAGGCACTGAACCTGTAGATTTCCTCCTGTACATCAGTGACAGACACTGACCCTGTAGAATTCCTCCTCTACATCAGTGACAGGAACTGATTCTGTAGAGTTCCCCTGTACCATCAGTTACAGACACTGTCCTTGTAGAGTTCCTTCTGTACATCAGTGACATACACTGATCCTGTAGAGATCCCCCTATACCATCAGTGACAGGCACTGATCCTGTAGAGATCTTCCTGCACATCAGTGACAGTCACTGACCTGTAGAGTTCCTCCTGTATCATCAGTGACAGACACTGGTCCTGTAGCGTTGCTCCTGTACATCAGTGACAGGCACTGAACCTGTAGAGTTTCTCCGGTACCAGCAGTGACAGACACTGACCCTATAGATTTCCTCCTGTACATCAGTGACAGACACTGACCCTGTAGAATTCCTCCTGTACCATCAATGACAGACACTGATCCTGTAGAGTTCCTCCTGTACATCAGTGACAGGCACTGACCCTGTAGATTTCCTCCTGTACATCAGTGACAGACACTGATCCTGTACACTTCCTCCTGTACATCAGTGACAGGCATTGATCCTGTAAAGTTCATCCTGTACAACAGTGACAGGCACTGATCCTGTAGAGTTCCTCCTGTATCATCAGTGACAGTCACTGACCTGTAGAGTTCCTCCTGTATCATCAGTGACAGACACTGGTCCTGTAGAGTTGCTCCTGTACATCAGTGACAGGCACTGAACCTGTAGAGTTTCTCCGGTACCAGCAGTGACAGACACTGACCCTGTAGATTTCCTCCTGTACATCAGTGACAGACACTGACCCTGTAGAATTCCTCCTGTACCATCAATGACAGACACTGAACCTGTAGAGTTCCTCCTGTACATCAGTGACAGGCACTGATCCTGTAATGTTCATCCTGTACATCAGTGACAGACACTGATCCTGTAGATTTCCTCCGGTACCATCAGTGACAGACACTGATCCTGTAGAGCTCCTCCTGTGCCATCAGTGACATACACTGATCCTATATATTTCTTCCTGTACCATCAGTGACAGACACTGACCCTGTAGAGTTCCTCCTGTCCATCAGTGACAGTCACTGACCTGCAGAGTTCCTCCTGTACATCAGTGACAGGCACTGACCCTGTAGAATTCCTCCTGTACATCAGTGACAGACACGGATCCTGTAGAGTTCCTCCTGTACCATCAGTGACAGACACTGATCCTGTAGAGTTCCTCCTGTACATCAGTGACAGACACTGATCCTGTAGAGTTCCTCCTGCACCATCAGTGACAGACACTGACCCTGTAGAGTTCCTCCTGTACATCAGTGACAGGCACTGATCCTATAGAGTTCCTCCTGTACATCAGTGACAGACACTGATCCTGTAGATTATCTCCTGTACATCAGTGACAGACACTGATCATGTTGAGATCCCGCTATACCAGCAGTGACAGGCACTGATCCTGTAGAGTTCCTCCTGTACATCAGTGATAGTCACTGATCCTGTAGAGACCCACTGTACCAGCAGTGAAAGGCACTGATCCTGTAGAGTTCCTCCTGTACATCAGTGATAGTCATTGATCCTGTAGAGTTCATCCTGTACATCAGTGACAGGCAGTGATCCTGTAGAGTTCCTCCTGTATCATCAGTGACAGACACTGATCCTGTAGAGTTGCTCCTGTACACCAGTGACAGGCACTGAACCTGTAGAGTTCCTCCTGTACCATCAGTGACAGACACTGACCCTGTAGATTTCCTCCTGTACATCAGTGACAGGCACTGACCCTGTAGATTTCCTCCAGTACATCAGTGACAGACACTGATCCTGTAGAGTTCCTCCTGTACATCAGTGACAGGCACTGACATGTAGAGTTCCTCCTGTACATCAGTGACAGACACTGACCCTGTAGAGTTCCTCCTGTATCATCAGTGACAGACACTGATCCTGTAAAATTGCTTCTGTACATCAGCGACAGGCACTGAATCTGTAGAGTTACTCCTCTACTATCAGTGACAGACACTGACCCTGTAGATTTCCTCCTGTACATCAGTGACAGACACTGATCCTGTAGAGTTCCTCCTGTACATCAGTGACAGGCACTGATCCTGTAGAATTCCCCTGTACCATCAGTGACAGACACTGACATTGTAGAGTTCCTCCTGTACATCAGTGACAGGCACTGACCCTGTTGATTTCCTCCTGTACATCAGTGACAGGCACTGATCCTGTAGAGTTCCTTCTGTCCCATCAGTGACAGACACTGATCCTGTAGATTTCCTCCTGTACATCAGTGACAGACACTGATCCTGTAGAGTTCCCCCTGTACCATGAGTGACAGGCACTGATCCTGTAGAGTTCCTCCTGTACATCAGTGACAGTCACTGATCCTGTAGAGTTCATCCTGTACATCAGTGACAGGCACTCTTCCTTTAGAGTTCCTCCTGTATCATCAGTGACAGACACTGGTCCTGTAGAGTTGACCTGTACATCAGTGACAGGCACTGAACCTGTCGGGTTCCTCCTGTACCATCTGTGTCAGACACTGACCATGTAGATTTCCTCCTGTACATCAGTGACAGACACTGACCCTGTAGAGTTCCTCCTGTACCATCAATGACAGACACTGATCCTGTAGAGGTCTTCCTGTATATCAGTGACAGGCACTGACCCGGTAGATTTACTCCTGTACATCAGTGACAGACACTGATCCTGTACACTTCCTCCTGTACATCAGTGACAGGCACTGACCCTGTAGATATCCTCCTGTACATCATTGACAGGCACTGATCCTGTATAGTTCCTCCTGTTCCATCAGTGGCAGACACTGATCCTGTAGATTTCCTCCTGTACCATCAGTGACAGACACTGACCCTGTAGAGTTCCTCCTGTACCATCAGTGACAGACACTGATCCTGCAGAGCTCCTCCTGTACATCAGTGACAGACACTAATCCAGCAGATTTCCTCCTGTACCATCAGTGACAGACAATGACACTGTAGATTTCCTCCTGTACATCAGTGACAGACACTGATCCTGTAGAGTTCCTCCTGTACCAGCAGTGACAGACACTGATCCTGTATATTTCCTCCTGTACCATCAGTGACAGACACTCATCCTGTAGAGTTCCTCCTGTACCATCAGTGACAGACACTGACACTGTCGAGTGCCTCCTGTACGTCAGTGACAGACACTGATCCTGTAGAGTTCCTCCTGTACATCAGTGACAGACACTGACCCTGTGGAGTTCCTCCTGTGCATCAGTGACAGACACTGACCCTTTCGAGTTCCTCCTGTACCATGAGTGACAGACACTGATCCTGCAGAGTTCCTCCTGTACCATCAGTGACAGACAATGACACTGTAGATTTCCTCCTGTACCATCAATGACAGACACTGACCCTTTAGAGTTCCTCCTGTACCATGAGTGACAGACACTGATCCTGTAGAGTTCCTCCTGTACCATCAGTGACAGACACTGACACTGCAGTGTTCCTCCTGTACATCAGTGACAGGCACTGATCCTGCAGAGTTCCTCCTGTACCATCAGTGACAGACAATGACACTGTAGATTTCCCCCTCTACATTATTGACAGACACTGATCCTGTAGAGTTCCTCCTGTACCATCAGTGACAGACACTGACACTGTAAAGTTCCTCCTGTACCATCAGTGACAGACACTGACACTGTAGAGTTCCTCCTGTACATCAGTGACAGACACTGACCCTGTAGAGTTCCTCCTGTACATCAGTGACAGACCATGGTCCTGTAGAGTCCATACTGTACATCAGTGACAGGCACTGATCCTGCATAGTTCCTCCTGTACATCAGTGACAGGCGTTGACCCTGTAGATTTCTTCCTGTACATCAGTGACAGACACTGATCCTGTACAGGTCCTCCTGTACATCAGTGACAGGCACTGACCCTGTAGATTTCCTCCTGTACATCAGTGACAGGCACTGAACTGTAGAGTTCCTCCTGTACATCAGTGACAGGCACTGACCCTGTGGAGATCCTCCTGTACATCAGTGACAGGCACTGATCCTGTAGAGTTCCTCCTGTACCATCAGTGACAGACACTGACCCTGTAGAGTTCCTCCTGTCCATCAGTGACAGTCACTGACCTGCAGAGTTCCTCCTGTACATCAGTGACAGGCACTGACCCTGTAGAATTCCTCCTGTACATCAGTGACAGACACGGATCCTGTAGAGTTCCTCCTGTACCATCAGTGACAGACACTGATCCTGTAGAGTTCCTCCTGTACATCAGTGACAGACACTGATCCTGTAGAGTTCCTCCTGCACCATCAGTGACAGACACTGACCCTGTAGAGTTCCTCCTGTACATCAGTGACAGGCACTGATCCTATAGAGTTCCTCCTGTACATCAGTGACAGACACTGATCCTGTAGATTATCTCCTGTACATCAGTGACAGACACTGATCATGTTGAGATCCCGCTATACCAGCAGTGACAGGCACTGATCCTGTAGATTTCCTCCTGTACCAGCAGTGAAAGGCACTGATCCTGTAGAGTTCCTCCTGTACATCAGTGATAGTCACTGATCCTGTAGAGACCCACTGTACCAGCAGTGAAAGGCACTGATCCTGTAGAGTTCCTCCTGTACATCAGTGATAGTCATTGATCCTGTAGAGTTCATCCTGTACATCAGTGACAGGCAGTGATCCTGTAGAGTTCCTCCTGTATCATCAGTGACAGACACTGATCCTGTAGAGTTGCTCCTGTACACCAGTGACAGGCACTGAACCTGTAGAGTTCCTCCTGTACCATCAGTGACAGACACTGACCCTGTAGATTTCCTCCTGTACATCAGTGACAGGCACTGACCCTGTAGATTTCCTCCAGTACATCAGTGACAGACACTGATCCTGTAGAGTTCCTCCTGTACATCAGTGACAGGCACTGACATGTAGAGTTCCTCCTGTACATCAGTGACAGACACTGACCCTGTAGAGTTCCTCCTGTATCATCAGTGACAGACACTGATCCTGTAAAATTGCTTCTGTACATCAGCGACAGGCACTGAATCTGTAGAGTTACTCCTCTACTATCAGTGACAGACACTGACCCTGTAGATTTCCTCCTGTACATCAGTGACAGACACTGATCCTGTAGAGTTCCTCCTGTACATCAGTGACAGGCACTGATCCTGTAGAATTCCCCTGTACCATCAGTGACAGACACTGACATTGTAGAGTTCCTCCTGTACATCAGTGACAGGCACTGACCCTGTTGATTTCCTCCTGTACATCAGTGACAGGCACTGATCCTGTAGAGTTCCTTCTGTCCCATCAGTGACAGACACTGATCCTGTAGATTTCCTCCTGTACATCAGTGACAGACACTGATCCTGTAGAGTTCCCCCTGTACCATGAGTGACAGGCACTGATCCTGTAGAGTTCCTCCTGTACATCAGTGACAGTCACTGATCCTGTAGAGTTCATCCTGTACATCAGTGACAGGCACTCTTCCTTTAGAGTTCCTCCTGTATCATCAGTGACAGACACTGGTCCTGTAGAGTTGACCTGTACATCAGTGACAGGCACTGAACCTGTCGGGTTCCTCCTGTACCATCTGTGTCAGACACTGACCATGTAGATTTCCTCCTGTACATCAGTGACAGACACTGACCCTGTAGAGTTCCTCCTGTACCATCAATGACAGACACTGATCCTGTAGAGGTCTTCCTGTACATCAGTGACAGGCACTGACCCGGTAGATTTACTCCTGTACATCAGTGACAGACACTGATCCTGTACACTTCCTCCTGTACATCAGTGACAGGCACTGACCCTGTAGATATCCTCCTGTACATCAGTGACAGGCACTGATCCTGTATAGTTCCTCCTGTTCCATCAGTGGCAGACACTGATCCTGTAGATTTCCTCCTGTACCATCAGTGACAGACACTGACCCTGTAGAGTTCCTCCTGTACCATCAGTGACAGACACTGATCCTGCAGAGCTCCTCCTGTACATCAGTGACAGACACTAATCCAGCAGATTTCCTCCTGTACCATCAGTGACAGACAATGACACTGTAGATTTCCCCCTGTACATCAGTGACAGACACTGATCCTGTAGAGTTCCTCCTGTGGCATCAGTGAAAGACACTGATCCTGTAGAGTTCCTCCTGTACCATTAGTGACAGACACTGTCACTGTGAAGCTCCTCCTGTACCATCAGTGACAGACACTGATCCTGTAGAGTTCATACTGTACATCAGTGACAGGCACTGATCCTGCATAGTTCCTCCTGTACATCAGTAACAGGAGCTGGCCCTGTAGATTTCCTCCTGTACATCAGTGACAGACACTGATCCTGTACAGATCCTCCTGTACATCAGTGACAGGCACTGACCCTGTAGATTTCCTCCTGTACATCAGTGACAGACACTGATCCTGTAGAGTTCCTCCTATACATCAGTGACAGGCACTGATGTGCAGAGTTCCTCCTGTACATCAGTGACAGGCACTGACCCTGGAGAATTCCTCCTGTACATCAGTGACAGACACGGATCCTGTAGAGTTCCTCCTGTACCATCAGTGACAGACACTGATCCTGTAGATTTCCTCCTGTACATCAGTGACACACACTGATCCTGTAGAGTTCCTCCTGTACCATCAGTGACAGACACTGATCCTGTAGAGATCCTCCTGTACCATCAGTGACAGACACTGATACTGTAGAGTTCACCCTGTACATCAGTGACAGACACTGATCCTGTAGAGTTCCTCCTGTACATCAGTGACAGGCAATGGCCCTGTAGATTTCCTCCTGTACTTAAGTGACAGACACTGATCCTGTAGAGTTCCTCCTGTACATCAGTGACAGACACTGATCCTGTAGAATTCCTCCTGTACCATCAGTGATAGACACTGATCCTGTAGAGTTCCTCCTGTACCTTCAGTGACAGGCACTGATCCTGTAGAGTAGCTCCTGTACCATCAGTGACAGGCACTGATCCTGTAGATTTCCTCCTGTACCATCAGTGACAGGCACTGATCCTGTAGAGTTCCTCCTGTACCATCAGTGACAGACACTGATCCTGTAGTGATCCTCCTGTACATCAGTGACAGACACTGATCCTGTAGAGTTCCTCCTGTACATCAGTGACAGGCACTGATCCTGTAGAGTTCCCCCTGTACCATCAGTGACAGGCACTGATCCTGTAGAGTTACCCCTGTACATGAGTGACAGACACTGTCCCTGTAGAGTTCCTCCTGTACATCAGTGACAGACATTGATCCTGTCGAGTTTCTCCTGTACATCAGTGACAGGCACTGATCCTGTAGAGTTCCACTGTACCATCAGCGACAGACACTGATCTTGTAGAGTTCCTCCTGTACATCAGTGTCAGGCACTGATCCTGTAGAGTTCCTCCTGTACATCAGTGACAGGCACTGATCCTGTAGAGTTCCTCCTGTACATCAGTGACAGACACTGATCCTGTAGATTACCTCCTGTACATCAGTGACAGACACTGATCCTGTAGAGATCCCCTGTACCAGCAGTGACAGGCACTGATCCTGCAGATTTCCTCCTGTACATCAGTGACAGTCACTGATCCTGTAAAGTTCATCCTGTACATCAGTGACAGGCACTGATCCTGTAGAGTTCCTGCTGTATTATCAGTGACAGACACTGATCCTGTAGAGTTGCTCCTGTACATCAGTGACAGGCACTGAACCTGTAGATTTCCTCCTGTACCATCAGTGACAGACACTGACCCTGTAGATTTCCTCCTGTACATCAGTGACAGACACTGCTCCTGTAGAGTTCCTCCTATACCATCAATGACAGACACTGCTTCTGTAAAGTTCCTCCTGTATATCAATGACAGGCACTGATCCTGTAGAGTTCCTCCTGTATTATCAGTGACAGACACTGATCCTGTAGAGTTGCTCCTGTACATCAGTGACAGGCACTGAACCTGTAGAGTTCCTCCTGTACCATCAGTGACAGACACTGACCCCGTAGATTTCCTCCTGTACATCAGTGACAGGCACTGATCCTGTAGAGTTCCCCCTGTACAATCAGTGACAGGCACTGATCCTGTAGAGTTACCCCTGTAAATCAGTGACATACACTGGCCCTGTAGATTTCCTCCTGTACATCAGTGACAGACAGTGATCCTGGAGAGTTCCTCCTGTACATCAGTGACAGACACTGATCCTGTAGAGTTCCTCCTGTACCAGCAGTGACAGACACTGATCCTGTATATTTCCTCCTGTACCATCAGTGACAGACACTCATCCTGTAGAGTTCCTCCTGTACCATCAGTGACAGACACTGAACCTGTAGAGTTCCTCCTGTACCATCAGTGACAGACACTGACCCCGTAGATTTCCTCCTGTACATCAGTGACAGGCACTGATCCTGTAGAGTTCCCCCTGTACAATCAGTGACAGGCACTGATCCTGTAGAGTTACCCCTGTAAATCAGTGACATACACTGGCCCTGTAGATTTCCTCCTGTACATCAGTGACAGACAGTGATCCTGGAGAGTTCCTCCTGTACATCAGTGACAGACACTGATCCTGTAGAGTTCCTCCTGTACCAGCAGTGACAGACACTGATCCTGTATATTTCCTCCTGTACCATCAGTGACAGACACTCATCCTGTAGAGTTCCTCCTGTACCATCAGTGACAGACACTGACACTGTCGAGTGCCTCCTGTACGTCAGTGACAGACACTGATCCTGTAGAGTTCCTCCTGTACATCAGTGACAGACACTGACCCTGTGGAGTTCCTCCTGTGCATCAGTGACAGACACTGACCCTTTCGAGTTCCTCCTGTACCATGAGTGACAGACACTGATCCTGCAGAGTTCCTCCTGTACCATCAGTGACAGACAATGACACTGTAGATTTCCTCCTGTACCATCAATGACAGACACTGACCCTTTAGAGTTCCTCCTGTACCATGAGTGACAGACACTGATCCTGTAGAGTTCCTCCTGTACCATCAGTGACAGACACTGACACTGCAGTGTTCCTCCTGTACATCAGTGACAGGCACTGATCCTGCAGAGTTCCTCCTGTACCATCAGTGACAGACAATGACACTGTAGATTTCCCCCTCTACATTATTGACAGACACTGATCCTGTAGAGTTCCTCCTGTACCATCAGTGACAGACACTGACACTGTAAAGTTCCTCCTGTACCATCAGTGACAGACACTGACACTGTAGACTCGCTCCTGTACATCAGTGACAGACACTGACCCTGTAGAGTTCCTCCTGTACATCAGTGACAGACCATGGTCCTGTAGAGTCCATACTGTACATCAGTGACAGGCACTGATCCTGCATAGTTCCTCCTGTACATCAGTGACAGGCGTTGACCCTGTAGATTTCTTCCTGTACATCAGTGACAGACACTGATCCTGTACAGGTCCTCCTGTACATCAGTGACAGGCACTGACCCTGTAGATTTCCTCCTGTACATCAGTGACAGGCACTGAACTGTAGAGTTCCTCCTGTACATCAGTGACAGGCACTGACCCTGTGGAGATCCTCCTGTACATCAGTGACAGGCACTGATCCTGTAGAGTTCCTCCTGTACCATCAGTGACTGACACTGATCCTGTAGAGTTCCTCCTGTCCCATCAGTGACAGACACTGATCCTGTAGATTTCCTCCTGTACCATCAGTGACAGACACTGACCCTCTAGAGTTCCTCCTGTACCATCAGTGACAGACACTGATCCTGCAGAGATCCTCCTGTACCATCAGTGACAGACACTGATACTGTAGAGTTCATCCTGTACATCAGTGACAGACACTGATCCTGTAGAGTTCCTCCTGTACATCAGTGACAGGCAATGGCCCTGTAGATTTCCTCCTGTACATCAGTGACAGACACTGATCCGGTAGAGTTCCTCCTGTACATCAGTGACATACACTGACCCTGTAGAATTCCTCCTGTACCATCAGTGACAGACACTGTGATGTGCCTCAATAATTCCGAGACTCGATGTTAGCAAAACAAAACAAGGCTTTTATTAACTTAGAAGATAACACGCAGTGGAGAGAGGTGTCTTCCATCTGGAGATCTGCAGTACTGGATATGAGGCCAGACTGCTTGCTTACATAGGCGCCAGGTATGGGCGGAGCCCTACACACAATGCATTCCATACATTCCAATATACAATACAATGGTGAGGAGAAACCTGAAACCGACCACAGTCACAGGCAGTGATGAATGGAATATTTCATCACATTCACCCCTTCTATAGATTTAGTCTGTCCGGGGGTTTGGTAGTCCTCTGCGACCGACGTGGCTGATGTGGTGTCGCTGGTGTCGGCTGGGTGTTCCCGGGGGCCTCCTGGGTCTCTGCCGGGGGTGCCGCCAGGGTTGTTGAACGGGTAGTTGGTGGGGGTGCCGTTGGCCGATGTTCTTCCGGGGGTGATGAAAGAGTAGTGGGTGGGTAAGGGTTGCTGCAATCGTTGTCGCTGCTATCGCCATGGTTGTTGTCGTTACCGGCTGGGGCGACGTCTTTTATGGACACGGTGTCCTCCCTTCCGTCGGCGTGCCGGACATATGCGTTTTGGGTGTTGGCGTGGAGTAGGTACACTGGCTCCACGAGAGGGTCCGCCTTGTGGCCCCTCACATGCCTTCGCACGAATACCGGACCTGGGGTGGAGAGCCATGACGGCATGGATACGCCTGAGGTGGATTTCCGGGGAAAGACAAACATTCGTTCATGAGGCGTGGCATTAGTGGCAGTACAAAATAGCGACCGTATCGAATGGAGCACATCCGAGAGGACTTCCTGCCAGCGGGAGATAGGGAGGCCCTTGGTCCTTAGAGCTAGAGTGACTGCTTTCCTTACTGTCCCGTTCTCTCGCTCCACTTGGCCATTACCCCGGGGGTTGTAGCTGGTGGTACGGCTCGTGGTGATCCCCCTGGACAGCATGTACTGGCGTAGCTCTTCACTCATGAAGGACGCCCCCTATCCGTGTGGATGTAGCTCGGCATACCGAACAGGCAGAACAGGCTGTTGAGGCATTTAATGACCGTGGCGCTGGTCATGTCTGGGCAGGGGAAGGCAAATGGGAACCGGGAGTATTCGTCCACAATATTCAGGAAGTAAACATGGCGGTCGACGGACGGGAGGGGGCCCTTGAAATCTAAGCTGAGCCGCTCGAAGGGCCGTGTAGCTTTGATTAAGTGGGCTCTATCTGGGCGGTAGAACCGAGGCTTGCACTCAGCGCAAGTGCGGCAGTTCCTGGTCAGAGACCGAACTTCCTCAATCGAGTAGGGTAAGTTACGGGACTTTATGAAGTGGAACAGCCGCGTGACCCCTGGGTGGCAGAGGTCGTTGTGGAGGGTCTGTAGCCGATCCCCGGTGGCACTGGCACACATCCCTCGTGAGAGGGCGTCAGGGGATTCGTTAAGGGCCCCTGGCCGGTAAATGATGTCATACTCGAAGGTGGAGAGCTCGATCCGCCACCTAAGAATCTTATCATTTTTAATCTTCCCCCTCTGTTTATTATTGAACATAAACGCTACCGACTGCTGGTCGGTAAGTAGGGTGAAGCGTTTGCCGGCTAGGTAGTGGCGCCAGTGGCGCACTGCCTCCACGATGGCTTGGGCTTCCTTTTCCACGGAGGAGTGTCTGATCTCGGGCCCTTGGAGGGTCCTCGAGAAGAAAGCTACGGGCCGCCCCTCCTGGTTGAGGGTGGCCGCCAAGGCGAAGTCAGACGCATCACTTTCCACTTTAAATGGAGTGTTCTCATCCACTGCCTGTAGCGTGGCCCACTCAATATCCTGCTTAATGCTTTTGAAGGCGGCGTGGGCCTCAGCAGAGAGCAGAAAAGAGGATGCTTTCAAGAGGGGGCGGGCTTTGTCGGAGTAGTTGGGGACCCATTGGGAATTATAAGAAAATAACCCCAGGCACCTTTTCAGGGCTTTGGGAGTGTTGGGCAGGGGCAGCTCCCGTAGGGGGCGCAATCGGTGGGGGTCTGGTCCGATTTCCCCATTCTCCACCACGCTGCCTAGTATGCAGAGGCGCGTGGTGTTGAAAACGCACTTGTCCTCGTTGTAGGTGAGGTTGAGTTTTTGTGCGGTTTCCAGGAACCTCTCGAGGTTCGAGTCGTGATCCTGCTGGTTGTGACCGCAGATGGTGACGTTGTCGAGGTAGGGGAAGGTTGCCTGCAAGTGGTGGTCATCGACCATGCGGTCCATCTCCCTCTGGAAGACCGAGACCCCATTCGTCACCCCAAAGGGGACTCTGAGGAATTGGTAGAGGCGTCCGTTCGCCTCGAAGGCGGTGTACGGGCGGTCCTCTGGTCTGATAGGGAGCTGGTGGTACGCTGACTTAAGGTCGATGGTGGAGAACACCCGGTATTGGGCGATTTGGTTCACCATTTCTGATATGCGGGGTAGCGGGTAGGCGTCTAGTTGGGTGTACCTGTTGATCGTTTGGCTATAGTCGATCACCATCCGTTTCTTCTCGCTACCCCTTACCACTACCACTTGGGCACACCACGGGCTGTTGCTGCGTTCAATAATGCGCTCTTTCAGGAGCCTGTCTACCTCGGTCGCGATAAACCGCCTGTCCTCCCAGCTGTACCTCCTGCTTTTGGTCGCTATTGGCCGGCAGTTAGGGGTAAGGTTCGCGAATAGCGAAGGCGGCTTTACCTTCAGGGTAGCCAGACCGCACACTGTGAGGGGCGGCTGGGACCCACCGCACTTGAGCGTGATGCTTTGGTGGTTGCACTGGAAATCCAGGCCCAAGATCACGCTCGCACATATATTCTTCATGATTAATACTTTAAAATTATCATAAACAGTTCCGTTAATGGACAATTGTACCGTGCAGTAACCCAGAATGGTCGATGTTTGGGTTTTATCAGCCATAGAGATGGTACCCTGAGTAGGGACCACCTTTAGGGAGAGTAGTTGTGCCAGTTCAGGGTGGATAAAACTCTCCGTGCTTCCACTGTCAATTAAACATTTAACCCTGCACCCGTTTACCTCGATGTCCACCATTGATTTGGATAGCGGGTGCGGCCTGGTCTGGTCCACTGTGACCGATGCCACTGTAGGGCCCTGATCGAGACAAGATGGCGTCCACGCTGTCTGCTCATAAGATGGCGGACCCCACGAGGTCGGGCAAGATGGCGTCCAAGATGGCCGCTCCCACGGCGCGCACGCGGCGGTGGCGGGTTTTCCGGCGGTTGGTTTTCCGGCGGGGTTCCCTCTGCACACCTTCCCGAAGTGCCCCTTCTTACCGCACTTAAAGCAGGTGGTGCCTTTCGCCGGGCACAGGCTTCTGGTATGCTTTGGCTGCCCGCAGAAGTAGCAGTTGGGTCCCCGACGCGTCGCGGCTGTCGTAGGGCTTCTGGGGGGAGAGCGGGGCCCCGACGGTGTCGGGCTGCCGGGCGGGGAAGATGCCTTCCAAGATGGCGGCGCCCTTGGTGCACACGTGGTGGCGTGGACGGCGCGGGCTGAAGAGTAGGCGTCCGAGTTTCTCTGGGCCACATCCAGGGATCGCGCGGTGTCCGCAGCCTGTTTCAGTTCCAATCCCGTTTTTTCCAGCAGTCTTTGCCAGATGTAAGTGGAGCTGAGGCCTGTGATAAAGGCATCGCGAACAAGCTCGTCGGTGTACACTGCGGCTTTTACATCTCGGCACTTGCAGTCTTTGCCAAGCATTTTCAGGGTGCCTAGGAACTCCTCCACCGATTCCCCAGGTCGCTGTGCGCGAGTGGCGAGCAGATGCCTAGCACACACCTCATTCGTAGGCTGCTGGTAATGCGCCTTTAAGATGTCGCAGGCGGCCAGGTACGTGTCGGAGTCTTGGATGAGGGGGTAAACCCGGTGGCTTACCCAATTCCGCAGAATTCCGAGTTTCATCCTCGCAGCGTCCGTAGCGTCTTTGACGGCTGCGGAATTGTCCAGGAAGAATTCCATACACATAAACCAGTGTCCGAAGCATGCTGATGCGTCCGGAGCATGCTGATCCAAATCCAAACGTTCGGGTTTCAGGAGTTGGTCCATTGTGTGAAAAATAATTTAATAAAATTGATGTGCCTCAATAATTCCGAGACTCGATGTTAGCGAAACAAAACAAGGCTTTTATTAACTTAGAAGATAACACGCAGTGGAGAGAGGTATCTTCCATCTGGAGATCTGCAGTACTGGATATGAGGCCAGACTGCTTGCTTACATAGGGGCCAGGTGTGGGCGGAGCCCTACACACAATGCATTCCATACATTCCAATATACAATACAATGGTGAGGAGAAACCTGAAACCAACCACAGTCACAGGCAGTGATATACAATACAATGGTGAGGAGAAACCTGAAACCGACCACAGTCACAGGCAGTGATGAATGGAATATTTCATCACACACTGATCCTGTAGAGTTCCTCCTGTACATCAGTGACAGGCACTGACATGTAGAGTTCCTCCTGCACATCAGTGACAGGCACTGACCATGCAGAGTTCCTCTTGTACATCAGTGACAGACACTGATCCTGTAGAGATCCGCCTATACCATCACTGACAGTCACTGATGCTGTAGAGATCCTCCTGAGCATCAGTGACAGTCACTGATCCTGTAGAGTTCCTCCTGTATCAAACAGTGACAGACACTGGTCCTGCAGAGTTGCTCCTGTACATCAGCAACAGACACTGACCCTGTAGAATTCCTCCTGTACCATCAATGACAGACACTGATCCTGTAGAGTTCCTCCTGTACATCAGTGACAGGCACTGACCCTGTAGATTTCCTCCTGTACATCAGTGACAGACACTGATCCTGTACACTTCCTCCAGTACATCAGTGACAGGCACTGATCCTGTAGATTTCCTCCTGTACATCAGTGACAGGCACTGACCTGTAGCGTTCCTCCTGTACATCAGTGACAGACACTGATCCTGTAGAGTTCCTCCTGTTCCATCAGTGACAGACATTGATCCTGTAGATTTCTTCCTGTACCATCAGTGACAGACACTGACCCTGTAGAGTTCCTCCTGTACCATCAGTGACAGGCACTGATCCTGTAGAGTTCCTCCTGTACATCAGTGACAGACACTGATCCTGTAGAGTTCCTACTGTACCATCAGTGACAGAAACAGACCCTGTAGATTTCCTCCTGTACATCAGTGACAGACACTGCCCTTGTAGATTTCCTCCTGTACCATCAATGACAGACACTGATCCTGCAGAGGTCCTGCTGTACATCAGTGACAGGCACTGACCCGGTAGATTTCCTCCTGTACATCAGTGACAGACACTGATCCTGTACACTTCCTCCTGTTCATCAGTGACAGGCACTGACCATGTCGATATCCTCCTGTACATCAGTTGCAGACACTGATCCTGTAGAGTTCCTCCTGTACATCAGTGGCAGGCACTGACCTGTAGAGTTCCTCCTGTACATCAGTGACAGGCACTGATCCTGTAGAGTTCTTCCTGTTCCATCAGTGAAAGACACTGATCCTGCAGATTTCCTCCTGTACATCAGTGACAGACACTGACCCTGTAGAGTTCCTCCTGTACCATCAGTGACAGACAATGACACTGTAGATTTCCCCCTGTACATCAGTGACAGACACTGATCCTGTAGAGTTCCTCCTGTAGCATCAGTGAAAGACACTGATCCTGTAGAGTTCCTCCTGTACCATCAGTGACAGACACAGTCACTGTAAAGTTCCTCCTGTACCATCAGTGACAGACACTGATCCTGTAGAGTTCATACTGTACATCAGTGACAGGCACTGATCCTGCATAGTTCCTCCTTTACATCAGTGACAGGCACTGACCCTGTCGATTTCCTCCTGTACATCAGTGACAGACACTGATACTGTAGAGTTCCTCCTGTACATCAGTGACAGGCACTGACCTGCAGAGTTCCTCCTGTACATCAGTAACAGGCGCTGACCCTGTAGATTTCCTCCTATACATCAGTGACAGACAAAGATCCTGTACAGATCCTCCTGTACATCAGTGACAGGCACTGACCCTCTAGATTTCCTCCTGTACATCAGTGACAAACACGGATCCTGTAGAGTTCCTCCTGTACCATCAGTGACAGACACTGATCCTGTAGAGTTCCTCCTGTACATCAGTGACAGACACTGATCCTGTAGAGTTCCTCCTGTACCATCAGTGACAGACACTGATCCTGTAGAGTTCCTCCTGTACATCAGTGACAGACACTGATGCTGTAGAGTTCCTCCTGTACCATCAGTGACAGACACTGATCCTGTATATTTCCTCCTGTACCATCTGTGACAGACACTGACCCTGTAGAGTTCCTCCTGTACCATCAGTGACAGACACTGATCATGTAGAGATCCTCCTGTACCATCAGTGACAGACACTGATACTGTAGAGTTCATCCTGTACATCAGTGAAAGACACTGATCCTGTAGAGTTCCTCCTGTACATCAGTGACAGGCACTGATCCTGTAGAGTTCCTTCTGTCCCATCAGTGAGAGACACTGATCCTGCAGATTTCCTCCTGTACATCAGTGACAGACACTGATCCTGTAGAGTTCCCCCTGTACCATCAGTGACAGGCACTGATCCTGTAGAGACCCTCCTGTTCATCAGTGACAGCCACTGATCCTGTAGAGTTCATCCTTCACATCAGTGACAGGCACTCAGCCTGTAGAATTCCTCCTGTATCATCAGTGACAGACACTGGTCCTGTAGAGTTGACCTGTACATCAGTGACAGGCACTGAACCTGTAGAGCTCCTCCTGTACCATCAATGACAGACACTGACCCTATAGATTTCCTCCTGTACATCAGTGACAGACACTGACCCTGTACAGTTCCTCCTGTACCTTCAATGGCAGACACTGATCCTGTACAGTTCCTCCTGTACATCAGTGACAGCCACTGACCCTGTAGAGTTCCTCCTGTATCATCAGTGACAGACACTGATCCTGTAGAGTTCCTCCTGTACATCAGTGACAGGCACTGACCCTGTAGATTTCCTCCTGTACATCAGTGACGGACACTGATCCTGTACGCTTCCTCCTGTACATCAGTGACAGGCACTGACCCTGTAGATTTCCTCCTGTACATCAGTGACAGACACTGATCCTGTAGAGTTCCTACTGTACATCAGTGACAGACACTGATCCTGTAGAGCCCCTCCTGTACATCAGTGACAGGCACTGATCCTGTAGAGTTCCTCCTGTATATCAGTGACAGACACTGACCCTGTAGAATTCCTCCTGTACCATCAGTGACAGACACTGATCCTGTAGAGTTCCTCCTGTACCTTCAGTGACAGACACTGATCCTGTAGAGATCCTCCTGTACCATCAGTGACAGACACTGATACTTTAGAGCTCATCCTGTACATCAGTGACAGACACTGATCCTGTAGAGTTCCTCCTGTACATCAGTGACAGGCACTGAATCTGTAGAGTTCATCCTGTACCATCAGTGACAGACACTGACCCTGTAGAGTTCCTCCTGTATCATCAGTGACAGACACTGATCCTGTAGAATTGCTTCTGTACAGCAGTGACAGGCACGGAATCTGTAGATTTCCTCCTGTACTATCAGTGACAGACACTGATCCTGTAGATTTCCTCCTGTACATCAGTGACAGACACTGATCCTGTAGAGTTCCTCCTGTACATCAGTGACAGGCACTGATCCTGTAGAGTTCCTTCTGTCCCATCAGTGAGAGACACTGATCCAGCAGATTTCCTCCTGTACATCAGTGACAGACACTGATCCTGTAGAGTTCCCCCTGTACCATCAGTGACAGACACTGATCCTGTAGAGTTCTTCCTGTACATCAGTGACAGGCACTGATCCTGTAGAGTTCCTTCTGTCCCATCACTGAGAGACACTGATCCTGCAGATTTCCTCCTGTACCATCAGTGACAGGCACTGATCCTGTAGAGTCCCTCCTGTACATCAGTGACAGCCACTGATCCTGTAGAGTTCATCCTTTACGTCAGTGACAGGCACTCAGCCTGTAGAGTTCCTCCTGTATCATCAGTGACAGACACTGGTCCTGTAGAGTTCCTCCTGTACCTTCAATGACAGACACTGATCCTGTAGAGTTCCTCCTGTATATCAGTGACAGACACTAACACTGTAGATTTCCTCCTGTACATCAGTGACAGACACTGACCCTGTAGAGTTCCTCCTGTACCTTCAATGACAGACACTGATCCTGTAGAGTTCCTCCTGTACATCAGTGACAGGCACTGACCCTGTAGAGTTCCTCCTGTACATCAGTGACGGACACTGATCCTGTACGCTTCCTCCTGTACATCAGTGACAGGCACTGACCCTGTAGATTTCCTCCTGTACATCAGTGACAGACACTGATCCTGTAGAGTTCCTCCTGTACATCAGTGACAGGCACTGACCTGTAGAGTCCCTCCTGTACATCAGTGACAGGCACTGATCCTGTAGCGTTCCTCCTGTTCCATCGGTGACAGACACTGATCCTGTACAGTTCCTCCTGTACATCAGTGACAGGCACTGATCCTGTAGAGTTCCTCCTGTAGCATCAGTGACAGACACTGATCCTGTATATTTCCTCCTGTACCATCAGTGACAGGCACTGATCCTGTAGAGTTCCTCCTGTACATCAGTGACAGGCACTGATCCTGTAGAGTACCCCCTGTACCATCAGTGACAGGCACTGATCCTGTAGAGTTACCCCTGTACATGAGTGACAGACACTGTCCCTGTAGATTTGCTCCTGTACATCAGTGACAGACACTGATCCTGTAGATTTTCTCCTGTACATCAGTGACAGGCACTGATACTGTAGAGTTCCGCTGTACCATCAGTGACAGACACAGACCTTGTAGAGTTCCTCCTGTACATCAGTGTCAGGCACTGACCCTGTAGAGTTCCTCCTGTACATCAGTGACAGGCACTGATCCTGTAGAGTTCCTCCTGTACATCAGTGACAGACACTGATCCTGTAGATTACCTCCTGTACATCAGTGACAGACACTGATCATGTAGAGATCCCCCTGTACCAGCAGTGACAGTCACTGATCATGTAGAGTTCATCCTGTATCATCAGTGACAGACACTGATCCTGTTGAGTTGCTCCTGTACATCAGTGACAGACACTGATCCTGTAGAGTTCCTCCTGTACCATCAGTGACAGACAATGACACTGTAGATTTCCCCCTGTACATCAGTGACAGACACTGATCCTGTAGAGTTCCTCCTGTAGCATCAGTGAAAGACACTGATCCTGTAGAGTTCCTCCTGTACCATCAGTGACAGACACAGTCACTGTAAAGTTCCTCCTGTACCATCAGTGACAGACACTGATCCTGTAGAGTTCATACTGTACATCAGTGACAGGCACTGATCCTGCATAGTTCCTCCTTTACATCAGTGACAGGCACTGACCCTGTCGATTTCCTCCTGTACATCAGTGACAGACACTGATCCTGTTGAGTTCCTCCTATACATCAGTGACAGGCACTGACCTGCAGAGTTCCTCCTGTACATCAGTAACAGGCGCTGACCCTGTAGATTTCCTCCTATACATCAGTGACAGACAAAGATCCTGTACAGATCCTCCTGTACATCAGTGACAGGCACTGACCCTCTAGATTTCCTCCTGAACATCAGTGACAAACACGGATCCTGTAGAGTTCCTCCTGTACCATCAGTGACAGACACTGATCCTGTAGAGTTCCTCCTGTACATCAGTGACAGACACTGATCCTGTAGAGTTCCTCCTGTACCATCAGTGACAGACACTGATCCTGTAGAGTTCCTCCTGTACATCAGTGACAGACACTGATGCTGTAGAGTTCCTCCTGTACCATCAGTGACAGACACTGATCCTGTATATTTCCTCCTGTACCATCTGTGACAGACACTGACCCTGTAGAGTTCCTCCTGTACCATCAGTGACAGACACTGATCATGTAGAGATCCTCCTGTACCATCAGTGACAGACACTGATACTGTAGAGTTCATCCTGTACATCAGTGAAAGACACTGATCCTGTAGAGTTCCTCCTGTACATCAGTGACAGGCACTGATCCTGTAGAGTTCCTTCTGTCCCATCAGTGAGAGACACTGATCCTGCAGATTTCCTCCTGTACATCAGTGACAGACACTGATCCTGTAGAGCTCCCCCTGTACCATCAGTGACAGGCACTGATCCTGTAGAGACCCTCCTGTTCATCAGTGACAGCCACTGATCCTGTAGAGTTCATCCTTCACATCAGTGACAGGCACTCAGCCTGTAGAGTTCCTCCTGTATCATCAGTGACAGATACTGGTCCTGTAGAGTTGACCTGTACATCAGTGACAGGCACTGAACCTGTAGAGCTCCTCCTGTACCATCAATGACAGACACTGACCCTATAGATTTCCTCCTGTACATCAGTGACAGACACTGACCCTGTACAGTTCCTCCTGTACCTTCAATGGCAGACACTGATCCTGTACAGTTCCTCCTGTACATCAGTGACAGCCACTGACCCTGTAGAGTTCCTCCTGTATCATCAGTGACAGACACTGATCCTGTAGAGTTCCTCCTGTACATCAGTGACAGGCACTGACCCTGTAGATTTCCTCCTGTACATCAGTGACGGACACTGATCCTGTACGCTTCCTCCTGTACATCAGTGACAGGCACTGACCCTGTAGATTTCCTCCTGTACATCAGTGACAGACACTGATCCTGTAGAGTTCCTCCTGTATATCAGTGACAGACACTGATCCTGTAGAGTCCCTCCTGTACATCAGTGACAGGCACTGATCCTGTAGAGTTCCTCCTGTATATCAGTGACAGACACTGACCCTGTAGAATTCCTCCTGTACCATCAGTGACAGACACTGATCCTGTAGAGTTCCTCCTGTACCTTTAGTGACAGACACTGATCCTGTAGAGATCCTCCTGTACCATCAGTGACAGACACTGATCCTGTAGAGTTCCTCCTGTACATCAGTGACAGGCACTGAATCTGTAGAGTTCATCCTGTACCATCAGTGACAGACACTGACCCTGTAGAGTTCCTCCTGTATCATCAGTGACAGACACTGATCCTGTAGAATCGCTTCTGTACAGCAGTGACAGGCACAGAATCTGTAGATTTCCTCCTGTACTATCAGTGACAGACACTGATCCTGTAGATTTCCTCCTGTACATCAGTGACAGACACTGATCCTGTAGAGTTCCTCCTGTACCATCAGTGAGAGACACTGATCCAGCAGATTTCCTCCTGTACATCAGTGACAGACACTGATCCTGTAGAGTTCCCCCTGTACCATCAGTGACAGACACTGATCCTGTAGAGTTCTTCCTGTACATCAGTGACAGGCACTGATCCTGTAGAGTTCCTTCTGTCCCATCACTGAGAGACACTGATCCTGCAGATTTCCTCCTGTACCATCAGTGACAGGCACTGATCCTGTAGAGTCCCTCCTGTACATCAGTGACAGCCACTGATCCTGTAGAGTTCATCCTTTACGTCAGTGACAGGCACTCAGCCTGTAGAGTTCCTCCTGTATCATCAGTGACAGACACTGGTCCTGTAGAGTTCCTCCTGTACCTTCAATGACAGACACTGATCCTGTAGAGTTCCTCCTGTATATCAGTGACAGACACTAACACTGTAGATTTCCTCCTGTACATCAGTGACAGACACTGACCCTGTAGAGTTCCTCCTATACCTTCAATGACAGACACTGATCCTGTAGAGTTCCTCCTGTACATCAGTGACAGGCACTGACCCTGTAGAGTTCCTCCAGTACATCAGTGACGGATACTGATCCTGTACGCTTCCTCCTGTACATCAGTGACAGGCACTGACCCTGTAGATTTCCTCCTGTACATCAGTGACAGACACTGATCCTGTAGAGTTCCTCCTGTACATCAGTGACAGGCACTGACCTGTAGAGTCCCTCCTGTACATCAGTGACAGGCACTGATCCTGTAGCGTTCCTCCTGTTCCATCGGTGACAGACACTGATCCTGTACAGTTCCTCCTGTACATCAGTGACAGGCACTGATCCTGTAGAGTTCCTCCTGTAGCATCAGTGACAGACACTGATCCTGTATATTTCCTCCTGTACCATCAGTGACAGGCACTGATCCTGTAGAGTTCCTCCTGTACATCAGTGACAGGCACTGATCCTGTAGAGTACCCCCTGTACCATCAGTGACAGGCACTGATCCTGTAGAGTTACCCCTGTACATGAGTGACAGACACTGTCCCTGTAGATTTGCTCCTGTACATCAGTGACAGACACTGATCCTGTAGATTTTCTCCTGTACATCAGTGACAGGCACTGATACTGTAGAGTTCCGCTGTACCATCAGTGACAGACACAGACCTTGTAGAGTTCCTCCTGTACATCAGTGTCAGGCACTGACCCTGTAGAGTTCCTCCTGTACATCAGTGACAGGCACTGATCCTGTAGAGTTCCTCCTGTACATCAGTGACAGACACTGATCCTGTAGATTACCTCCTGTACATCAGTGACAGACACTGATCATGTAGAGATCCCCCTGTACCAGCAGTGACAGTCACTGATCGTGTAGATTTCATCCTGTACATCAGTGACAGGCACTGATCCTGTAGAGTTCCTCCTGTATCATCAGTGACAGACACTGATCCTGTAGAGTTGCTCCTGTACATCAGTGACAGACACTGATCCTGTAGATTACCTCCTGTACATCAGTGACAGACACTGATCATGTAGAGATCCCCCTGTACCAGCAGTGACAGTCACTGATCGTGTAGATTTCATCCTGTACATCAGTGACAGGCACTGATCCTGTAGAGTTCCTCCTGTATCATCAGTGACAGACACTGATCCTGTTGAGTTGCTCCTGTACATCAGTGACAGGCACTGAACCTGTAGAGTTCCTCCTGTACCATCAGTGACAGACACTGACCCTGTAGATTTCCTCCTGTACATCAGTGACAGACACTGATCCTGTAGATTTCCTCCTGTACTATCAGTGACAGACACTGACCCTGTAGAGTTCCTCATATACCATCAGTGACAGACACTGATCCTGTAGAGCTCCTCCTGTACATCAGCGGCAGACACTGATCCTTTAGAGTTCCTCCTGTACCATCAGTTACAGACACTGATCCTGTAGAGTTCCTCAAGTGCCATCAGTGACTGACACTGATCCTGTTGAGCTCCTCCTGTACATCAGCGACAGACACTGATCCTGTCGAGTTCCTCCTGTACCATCAGTGACAGACACTGATCTTGTGGAGTTCCTCCTGTACATCAGTGACAGACACTGACCCTGTAGAGTTCCTCCTGTACCATCAGTGACAGACACTGATCCTGTAGAGTTCCTCCTGTACCTTCAGTGACAGGCACTGACCCTGTAGAGTTCCTCCTGTACCATCAGTGACAGACACTGATCCTGTAGAGTTCCTCCTGTACATCAGTGACAGGCACTGATCCTGTAGAGTTCCCCCTGTACAATCAGTGACAGGCACTGACCCTGTAGATTTACCCCTGTAAATAAGTGACAGACACTGGCCCTGTAGAGTTCCTCCTGTACATCAGTGTCAGGCACTGACCCTGTAGAGTTCCTCCTGTACATCAGTGACAGACACTGATCCTGTAGATTACCTCCTGTACACCAGTGACAGACACTGATCCTGTAGAGATCCCCCTATACCAGCAGTGACAGGCACTGATCCTGTAGAGATCCCGCTGTACCATCAGTGACAGGCACTTATCCTGTAGAGTTCCTCCTGTACATCAGTGACAGTCACTGATCCTGTAGACTTCATCCTGTACATCAGTGACAGGCACTGATCCTGTAGAGTTCCTCCTGTATCATCAGTGACAGACACTGATCCTGTAGAGTTGCTCCTGTACATCAGTGACAGGCACTGACCTTGTAGAGTTCCTCCTGTACCATCAGTGACAGACACTGACCTTGTAGATTTCCTCCTGTACATCAGTGACAGACACTGATCCTGTAGAGTTCCTCCTGTACCATCAATGACAGACACTGATCCTGCAGAGTTCCTCCTGTACATCAATGACAGACACTGACCCTGTAGATTTCCTCCTTTACATCAGTGGCAGACACTGATCCTGTTGAGTTCCTCCTGTACATAAGTGACAGGCACTGACCTGTAGAGTTCCTCCTGTACATCTGACAAGCACGGATCCTGTAGATTTCCTCCTGTCCCATCAGTGACAGACACTGATCCTGTAGATTTCCTCCTGTACCATCAGTGACAGACACTGACCCTGTAGAGTTCCTCCTGTGCCATCAGTGACAGACACTGACCCTGTAGATTTCCTCATGTACCATCATGTAAGGGTTTGGGGGCTTCTTTAAACTGGTTTAAAGTAATTTTCCTGGTCTTGCAGGACCAATTCCAATAAAACCAATTTTATTACAGCGGCGACGAATCGCTACCCCTCCTTTAGTTCTGAGTGGAGGAACTTATAATTAATGATATTAAAACGGAACAAGTGGTTTGGATGAGAGAAAAAAATCACGTTTTATTACCTAAATAAACTACAATCAAAATAATAAATTATATCACACGAACACAGTAATTACAGTAAAACTATATAACAGGGGGGTTGCAGACGGCAAAAACGAGGGATACAATGGCTACAATGTTATTTATACAATTTTAGCAATACCCTTAAATCACCACCCCTTAACTCCTGCTAGGTTGCCTTGTTGAGGAGTCAGAATCTCTGCTCACCTGTGGTCCAGCGAAGTAAGAGAGAGAGATAGCTTCTCAGCCGTTATCTTTATACCTGGTGAGGCCCCTGCCGTTCTGCCTTGCAAGGGCTGTGTTCAAAATTCCCCACCCAAAGGGTCCAATACACAGGAGAAAGCTGTGATTGGCTAACTCAAAGTGGTTAGACTGGGTTAATGTGTCTTCCGGAGCTCCCTGGGCTGAAACAAAAGAATGCAACAGCCCTATTGTCCAGTGCTGGGTGATTTAAAACCCATTCAATTGTTAAACGTTTCCCATTCAAGGTACAAAAGTCTCTTCTGCAGTTTAGATGTATCCACTCGATATACAAACAAATGCTAATAGCATTCAATTGCTTTGTAAACAAAGCATTGTCCTTTGTCTTCGGCCATGTGGTGACAGCCATTTTTATCCCTGGAAATTTAAAAGCACAACGCCCAGGGATTCTTTAATCAAAAAAATTGATCTTCAGAACTGTAAATTATTGCGAATTCTTACAATCAGTGACAGACACTGATCCTGTAGAGCTCCTCCTGTACATCAGCGACAGACACTGATCCTGTAGAGTTCCTCCTGTACCATCAGTTACAGACACTGATGTGGTGTATGTGCCTTTAAGAGCCCCAGGTGTGCGTAATGCCGGTAATTGCCACTTGGGCTATATAAGCCTGTGTATTGTGTATATCCTTTAGAAAACCCCCCCAGACTTTGCTTAGTAAATACCTATGAACCAACTCCTGCCTTCAGTGTCTTTATCAACACACGGACACTACAGTGGCGATGAAGTGGAAACGGACTTACCTGCAATTCGGCAGCACCTCAAGGACATCGATTCCTCCAGCGTCCAGAAGACTCAAGGAAGTGAGAAAAGCTGTGGTTTCACCAGCTGGCCAAGCTGGTGGCAGGTACTGCGCTAATCCTTCCTGGGCGTCAGGCTGGGGCTCCAGCGGCGGGCTCTACAGCTGAGACAGGCAGCGAAATCGGAGGCAAGCAATAACGGACTGGGAGGGAGCACTCGGGAGACGGCCGGCGCGGCAAGCAGAGCAGCGTTCAGACCTCCGACGGGAACGAGTCTCCAACAGTAAAAAAAATTTTTAAATAAAGAGAACGGAAACCGCAGTAAACAGCGTTGTTATCGGCAGCAGCGGCGGGAAAGCGCGGGAAGCGCCATATCTTTGCTACAGAAAAGGAAAGAAAAGCACGGGAAGCGCCATATCTTTTCTGAAATGCCTAAGTCTGGCAATATTGATGCTTTTGATAATGAAAGAGAGCCTAATTTTGGCAATATTGATGTTTTTGATAACGAGATAGAGGATTGGACCACATATGTGGAAAGAGTGGAGGTATATTGCACCGCAAATGGAATAGAAGATGAAAGAAAAGCTTCAGTGCTTCTGGATCTAATGGGCGCAAAGACATACAAGCTGTTACAAAACTTAATCACTCCAGCCGAACCGATGGACAAGAATTTTGAGGAGATTGTTGATACCCTACACTGCCAATTCAAGGCAGGACTGGCAGATTCTCTGCGAGACAAATTCATCTGCGATCCCCTAAGTGTAGAAACACAAAAAAAGTTATCTTCTGAGAAAGATTTAACACTGGACAAAGCTTTCAGTGCAATAGGAGCTGCAAAGATACAGCAAAGGCCACAGGACTTCAGCACCCATGAAATGACACGGGGTTTCGAGAGATGTTATCGCTGCGGCAGATCCACCCATGACCAGAGGGACTGCTGGTTCAAGGAAAAAGCATGCAGGCGATGCGGAAAGATGGGACACATTCCATGTGTGTGCCGATCTGAAAATAAAAAATCCACTAACGGGAAAAGAATCAATAAGGAAAAGCACAGAAAGGTACAAATGATGACGGACAGTAGCTCCGAAGACCAGAAGAGCGAGAGACTAAGCTCTCTCAAATTACATAATGTAATTGCCAAAGAAGATTACCAGACCATTTGGGTTACCCTCACAATAGCAGGGGCCCCAGTCAAAATGGAGCTAGATACAGGATCAGCTCTGACCGTCATAAATCGAAGGGATTACGAGCGGCTATTTCCGCATATACCTTTAAAAGACACATCCATTATCTTGAAAACATATACGGGGCAGAAAGTATACCCCAAAGGAAAAATAAGGGTGCCCGTTGTATACAACGGCAAGGAAATACAGAAGTTGTATTTATACGTTCTACAAGATGGTGGTCCACCGCTGTTGGGACGTGAATGGATCAGAAAAATACGTTTAGACTGGCACTCCATTCAGGCACTGACGGTGACCAGTAAGGAAAAAAATGATGATGACGTCATACCTGAACGATTAAAAGACATCTTAGCCAACGCCAAGGAAGTGTTTCAAGAGAAACTAGGAACCTTGAAAGGCATCACCGCCTCAATAAAAGTGGAAGATGCAGCAATTCGAGAAAGACGATGCAGACATAGAAATCGGGCAAGGGGACTGTGACATACTTGAACATATTAGCATCGAGAGGGAGGAGGTGCTAGCGGTTTTAGCGGGCCAAAAAGTGGATAAATCCCCAGGCCCGGACGAGATGTATCCCAGGCTGCTGTGGGAGGCAAGGGAGGAGATTGCAGGGGCTCTGACACAAATTTTCAGAACCTCTCTGGCCACAGGGGATGTACCAGAGGACTGGAGAACAGCTAACGTAGTACCATTATTCAAGAAGGGTAGCAGGGATAAACCAGGGAATTACAGGCCAGTGAGTCTAACATCTGTGGTGGGGAAATTATTGGAAAAAATTCTGAGGGACAAAATTAATCTCCACTTGGAGAGGCAAGGATTAATCGGGGATAGTCAGCATGGCTTTGTTAAGGGTAAATCATGTCTAACAAATCTGATCGAATTTTTCGAGGGGGTGACTAGTGGGGTGGATGAGGGAAATGCTGTGGATGTGGTGTACATGGACTTCAGTAAAGCTTTTGACAAAGTCCCGCATAGGAGACTGGTCAAGAAGGTAAGAGCCCATGGGATCCAGGGTGCCTTGGCGCGTTGGATCCTAAACTGGCTGAGTGGCAGGAGGCAGAGGGTGATGGTCGAAGGTTGCTTTTGTGACTGGAAGCCTGTGTCCAGTGGGGTACCTCAGGGATCGGTGCTGGGTCCCTTATTGTTTGTGATCTACATAAATGATTTGGATGAAAATGTAAAAGGTATGATCAGTAAGTTCGCAGATGACATGAAAATTGGTGGGGTGGTAAATTGCGAGGAGGAAAGCCTCCGGCTACAGGACGATATAAACGGGTTGGTCAGATGGGCGGAAAAGTGGCAAATGGAATTTAACCCTGAAAAGTGCGAGGTGATGCATTTTGGACGGACAAATAAGGCAAGGGAATACACAATGAGTGGTAGGACCCTAGGAAGTACAGAGGGTCAGAGGGACCTTGGTGTACATGTACATAGATCCCTGAAGGCAGCGGAGCAGGTAGATAAGGTGGTTAAAAAGGCATATGGGATACTTGCCTTCATTAGCCGAGGCATAGAATATAAGAGCAGGGAGGTTATGATGGAGCTGTACAAAACGCTGGTGAGGCCACAGCTGGAGTACTGTGTGCAGTTCTGGTCGCCTCACTATAGGAAGGATGTGATTGCTTTGGAGAGGGTGCAGAGAAGATTCACCAGGATGTTACCTGGGATGGAGCGCCTCAGCTATGAAGAGAGGCTGGACAGGCTGGAGTTGTTTTCCTTGGAGCAGAGAAGGCTGAGGGGGGACCTGATTGAGGTGTACAAAATAATGAGGGGCATAGATAGGGTAGATAAAGAGGAACTTTTCCCCTTAGTGGGGGGGTCAATAACAAGGGGGCATAGATTCAGGGTAAGGGGCAGGAGATTTAGAGGGGATTTGAGGAGGAACTTTTTCACCCAGAGGGTGGTTGGAATGTGGAACTCAATGCCTGAAAGGGTGGTGGAGGCAGGAACCCTCACAACATTCAAGAAGCATTTGGATGAGCACTTGAAATGCCATTGCATTCAAGGCTATGGACCAAATGCTGGAAAATGGGATTAGACTGGACAGGGATGGATGGGCGGCGCAGACACGATGGGCCGAAGGGCCTCTTTCTGTGCTGTAAAACTCTATGACTCTATGACTCTAATTCCCAAGTTTTTTAAGGCAAGACCGGTGCCATACGCAATTCGTCCAGCAGTCGAGGCAGAGCTGGAGAATTTGGAAAAGGCAGGCGTATTATCTAAAATAGATTGGAGCGAGCAGGCAACACCCATCGTCCCAGTCATGAAGAAAGCATTGAAGGGTGATGGATCTGAAGAACAGGGAAAAATTCGCATCTGTGGAGACTTCAAGGTGACTGTAAACCCGGTCCTTCACATGGTACAGTATCCTCTTCCGAGGATAGAAGATATTTTCACCTCACTATCCGTGGGAAACGTTTCACCAAAATTGACTTGGCACAGTCATACCTACAGATGGAGGTTGAAGAGGCCTCTAAAAAATATCTCACGATAAATACACACAAAGGTCTGTACCAGTACAATCGACTGGTTTTCGGAGTAGCATCCGCTCCAGCTATCTGGCAAAGAGCTATGGAGCAAGTCCTCCAAGGGATTCCGGGGACTCAATGCTACCTAGACGACATCCTTGTAACAGGAGAAAACTACAATGAGCACCTTGCCAATTTAGAGCAGGTGCTCACTAGGCTGAGAGAACGGGGCCTACGAGCAAATCGCCCCAAGTGCGAATTTTTCCGAAATCAAATATCATATTGTGGCCACATAATAAATAAGGAAGGGTTGCATAAGTCACCTGAAAAAATTGAAGCAGTTATAAAAGCCCCAGCACCTGAAAATGTTTCACAATTAAGGTCGTTCCTGGGATTGATAAATTACTACCATAAATTTTTACCGAACTTGTCAACTATTCTGCACCCTCTTAACGAAGTGCTACAAACGGGAGTAATTTGGGAATGGAGCGAGGACTGTAAACGTGCCTTCCATAAATGTAAAGGCTTGATCATGTCCAAGGAAGTTTTGGCTCATTACAACCCATCACTGCCAATCAGACTGGCGTGCGATGCATCCCCTTACGGCGTAGGAGCGGTATTATCACATAGATTCCCTGATGGCTCAGAACGGCCGATAGCTTTTGCGTCACGCTCATTGAACACAGCTGAGCGTAACTATGCCCAAATCGACAGGGAAGCACTCAGCCTGGCATGGGGAGTAAAGAAATTCAACCATTACCTACACGGACAAAATTTACCTTGTTGACTGACCATCAACCCCTCATCTCCATATTCAACCCTAAAAAGGGTGTTCCCATTATGACAGCACAAAGGCTACAGCGGTGGTCCCTTTTTCTAGGGGCACACCAATACAACATAGAATACAAAGGATCAAAACAGCATGGCAATGCTGACGGTTTATCGCGCCTACCGTTGCCAACGGTAGAAGAGGCACCTACAGTAGACCCAATGGAGATGTTCCACTCTACCATAGTGGAATGTCTACCAGTAACAAATTCTGCCATTGAAAGGGAAACGAGAAATGACCCGACTCTTTCATGGGTCTACGATTTAACAGTGAAGGGATGGCCAGCACATGGCGAAACACTGTTGCCAGCATTCTCGCAAAGAAGAGAACAGCTGTCAGTGTGCTGAGGAACCTTGATGTGTGGATCCAGAATGGTGATTCCACCCAAACTCCAGGATAAAGTGCTAAAGGAGCTTCACGAGGGGCATCTGGGTGGAGTGAAAATGAAGAACCTAGCCAGGGCGTTTGTATGGTGGCCAGGTATCGATGGAGACATCGAAGAAATGACCAAGAGCTGCCTAGGATGCCAGAAGGTCCAAAACGCTCCACCACAAGCCCCTCTACATCCATGGGAGTGGCCCTCATCTCCCTGGCAAAGGGTACACATCGACTTTGCTGGTCCATTTATGGACTCAATGTTCTTAATCGCGGTTGATGCACACTCCAAGTGGCCGGAGGTAATAAAGATGTTCTCCACCACCACGGAAAAAACCATCACAGTATTAAGGACCATATTTGCCAGGAATGGGCTACCAGAACAGATCTGTTCTGATAATGGACCGCAATTTGTGTCCGAAGAATTCAGAAAGTTCTTAAAAAACAATGGGGTTAAGCACTACACGTCCGCCCCATACCATCCCGCCACCAATGGATTGGCTGAAAGGTTTGTCCAGACCTTCAAGAAGGCCATAAAGGCCATGGGTAATGAAGACATAAAACTTCAGCACAAGGTGGATAACTTCTTATTCGCATACAGGAATGCAACACATATGGTTACTAACCAAACTCCCGCCATGATGTTCTTCAATAGAAACCTAAGATGCCGGCTGGATTTGGTCAAGCCCAACATCAGAAGGGACGTGGAGAACCGGCAGTTTCAAGGCATGAATGAAAGGCCAACTAGAACCTTCCAGATAGGTCAACAAGTTTTGGCCCGGGACTACCGTACCGAGAAATGGCAACCTGGAACTATCTGCACATGACTAGGACCACTGATGTATACCGTGGACATCGGAGAAAGCATAATAAGGTGCCATGCTGACCAAATCATAAAGTCATCCAAAAAGGGACAACCTACACCACCACTCTATACATCTAACGATGAAGTAGAGATACATCTACCTCCGATCCGGTGATACTGGAACCCAATGAACCCGACACTGGCATTCAAGCCGAATCAGCCTTGCCAGAAGAACCTACTACACCACCAGAAACTACTACACCCCCGAGGCATTATCCGGACCGAGTCAGGAAGCCTCCTGAGAGACTAACTTATAATTAATTAATTACAGCAATGTATATTATTTTGCATATAACATGTAATTAATAATTACTTAAAATATGATGTACTGGTTAGCTAAAAGGGGAGGAATTGTGGTGTATGTGCCTTTAAGAGCCCCAGGTGTGCGTAATGCCGGTAATTGCCACTTGGGCTATATAAGCCTGTATATTGTGTATATCCTTTAGAAACCCCCCCCCCCAGACTTTGCTTAGTAAATACCTATGAACCAACTCCTGTCTTCAGTGTCTTTACCAACACACGGACACTACAACCGACCCTGTAGAGTTCCTCCTGTACATCAGAGACAGACACTGATCCTGTAGCATTCCTCCTGTGCCATCAGTGACAGACACTGATCCTGCAGAGTTCCTCCTGTGCCATCAGTGACAGACACTGACCCTGTAGAGTTCCTCCTGAACCATCAGTGATAGGCACTGATCCTGTAGAGTTCCTCCTGTACCATCAGTGACAGACACTGATCCTGTAGAGTTCCTCCTGTACCATCAGTGACAGACACTGACCCTGTAGAGTTCCTCCTGTACCATCAGTGACAGGCACTGATCCTGTAGATTTCCTTCTGTACATCAGTGACAGACACTGATCCTGCAGAGTTCCTCCTGTACATCAGTAACAGGCACTGATCCTGTAGAGATCCTCCTGTACCATCAGTGACAGACACTGATCCTGTAGAGTTCCTCCTGTACCATCAGTGACAGACACTGATCCTGTAGAGTTCATCCTGTACATCAGTGACAGGCGCTGATCCTGTAGAGTTCCTCCTGTACCATCAGTGACAGGCACTGATCCTGTGGATTTCCTCCTGTACCATCAGTGACAGACACTGATCCTGTAGAGTTCCTCCTGTACCATCAGTGACAGGCACTGATACTGTAGAGTTCATCCTGTACATCAGTGACAGACACTGATCCTGTAGAGTTCCTCCTGTACATCAGTGACAGATACTGACCCTGTAGAGTTCCTCCTGTACCATCAGTGACAGACACTGATCCTGTAGATTTCCCCCTGTACCATCAGTCACAGACACTGACCCTGTAGAGTTCCTCCTGTACGATCAGTGACAGACACTGATCCTGTAGAGTTCCTCCTGTACCATCAGTGACAGACACTGATACTGTAGAGTTCATCCTGTACATCAGTGACAGACACTGATCCTGTAGAGTTCCTCCTGCACATCAGTGACAGACACTGACCCTGTAGAGTTCCTCCTGTACCATCAGTGACAGACACTGATCCTGCAGAGTTCCTCCTGTATCATCAGTGACAGGCACTGATCCTGTAGAGTTCCTCCTGTACCATCAGTGACAGACACTGATACTGTAGAGTTCATCCTGTACATCAGTGACAGACACTGCCCCTGTAGAGTTCCTCCTGTACATCAGTGACAGACACGGACCCTGTAGAGTTCCTCCTGTACCATCAGTGACAGACACTGATCCTGCAGAGTTCCTCCTGTACCATCAGTGACAGACACTGTTCCTGTAGAGATCCTCCTGTACATCAGTGACAGACACTGATCCTGTCGAGTTCCTCCTGTACATCAGTGACAGGCACTGAACCTGTACAGTTCCCCCATACCATCAGTGACAGGCACTGATCCTGAAGAGTTACCCCTGTACATCAGTGACAGACACTGGCCCTGTAGAGTTCCGCCTGTACATCAGTGACAGACATTGATCCTGCAGAGTTCCTCCTGTACATCAGTGACAGACACTGATCCTGGAGAGTTCCTCCTGTACATCAGTGACAGGCACTGATCCTGTAGAGTTCCTCCTGTACCATCAGTGACAGGCACTGACCATGTAGATTTCCCCCTGTACCATCAGTGACAGACACTGACCCTGTAGAGTTCCTCCTGTACATCAGTGACAGGCACTGACCCTGTAGAGTTCCTCCTGTACATCAGTGACAGGCACTGATACTGTAGAGTTCCTCCTGTACATCAGTGACAGACACTGACCCTGTAGATTTCCTCCTGTACATCAGTGACAGACACTGATCCTGTAGAGATCCCGCTGTACCATCAGTGACAGGCACTGATCCTGTAGAGTTCCTCCTGTACATCAGTGACAGTCACCGATCCTGTAGAGTTGCTCCTGTACATCAGTGACAGGCACTGAACCGGTAGAGTTCCTCCTGTACATCAGTGACAGACACTGATCCTGTAGAGTTCCTCCTGTACCATCAATGACAGACACTGATCCTGTAGAATTCCTCCTGTACATCCGTGACAGGCACTGACCTGTAGAGTTCCTCCTGTACATCAGTGACAGACACTGACCCTGTAGAGTTCCTCCTGTACCATCAGTGACAGACATTCAGCGTCCCACTGCTCTGTTGCTGCATCACCCTGATGTCCCAGGAAGAAAATATTGAGCAGGTTTCTATCTTTTTTTCCTGCACGTCAGGTGAATGCTAAATTAAGACCAAGTTTTAAACAGCTGTTGTCACCATCAGCTTCCCCTTTTTTTAAATTGAATTGTTACAAAGACTTATTAGCTGAAACATCCCATCTGTTCATTCATCATTTTCAGTTGATATAAAAAAAAAGACGTGTGTTCAAACAGTGAGTTCCAACGCCATCTTTGAGGAGTACGGGCATGGAGAAGATACTGAGCCCCACCGTGTGAAGGAGAGGAGTTAACAGCAGCACCGATACAGTCTGGGGCGTGCGAGGGTGGATGGGCGGGGTTTTTCGATAAAGTTGCGTATGAAAGAAGAAAGACTTATATTTATAAAGCATCTTTCACAACCTCAGGACATCCCAAAGCGTTTTACAGCCAATTAAGTACTTTTTGAAGTGTAGTCATTGTTGTAATGTAGGAAACATAGCACACAGCAAGATCCCACAAACAGCAACGGGATTATTTGTTTTTTAGTGATTTGTAAAATGAATTTGTGAAAGGTTATTTTTTTCCCCTCATCTAGACTGCGGGATAAATATTGGCCTGGACAGGGGTGGGGGCAGAGATCTCCTCTGCTCTTTTTCGCAATAGTGCTGTAGGAACTTTTACGTCCACCTGAGGGGGCGGATGGGGACTCGGTTTAACGGCTCATCCAAAAGACAGCACCTCCCACAGTGCAGCACTCCCTCCATACTAGCCCTGGAGTGTCAGCCTGGGTTACCCGCTCACAGCTCTGGAGTGGGACTGTCAGCGCCACACCCTTCTACCCAGAAGCGAGAGTGCGAGCCACTGAGCCCTGGCTGACAACCTATGTGTCAATTCAGTGATGTCGTGCATTTGGGCTCAGTCACACCGCTGAGTAATTCCTCCGATGAAACACTGACTGGTCGAAAAGAAAAAAAATTAGCAAGATCGACAGAAATAGACGAGGGGGTGGGGAAAGAAAATATTGGTTTGATTGCACAAAAGGATGCTGACTGCAAGGCTTGTGTGAATTATCGCCGTTCCTCGTTTTCAGGGCTGCCGTGGCATAACTGATTTTTGTTGTTTTCTTTTGAATCTTGTTGCGTGAAATTAGTTTTAAAAATAAAATCCACTCTGCTAATGTATTGTGCATGCAGACTTCTGTCACAAACAGCTGTTCTCCGCTGCAGAAACACAACGGGGCACAATCAGTTCTGCCACTCAAAAATTGAAGTGCACCCATCGACGAGAACCTGCTGTTTCCCATCAGCATCCTCTGCTAGGCGTTCTGTATATTTATTCTCCATATTCCACTGTTGGGCCCAGAGCTGTGTCTGTGGCCTAATGGGCTGCAGTTCACGACTCTTGGAATGCCAATCACATGGCCTCTGCGAAGCCTGCTCGTCGAAGTAATCCAAGCCCGAAATCACTGCACAAACTATTCTCGGAATCAATAAGCATGGAGCAGGCAGAAAGCGTTACTCGCCCGATTTGATAAGTAATCAGCCCCAGCTGGAAGATGTTTGGGTAGTTTTCAAGGCCAATCTTTTGAGCCTTCATTACGATTGCTTGCCTTCCCCTTTTTGCAATCGGGGCATCCCAAGTACCACTGAAGTAAAAAAACTACTAGGCACTTGGTCTAAGCGTTAAACAAAGCTTTAATCAACTGTTTTACAACATGGAGGTCTAGTTGTGTCCTTCACTAGTTCCCGTTAAGAATGTCCTGCGCAAGCTGGGCCCGTGCCCGAGTATTTGTACTCTCCCTGGACAGCGCCACCCGTAGGCCGCTCAGTATTATTTCATAAGTCTTTCTTTCATGAATGACTGATTCATGTCAACCACTGTCTGGGCAGCGTGTCCAAGTGGCCAGAGATCAGTCCGCTGCGAATTAGGCACTGTCAATATGTTCAACATCACCCTCACCTGCAACTGACGATGGCTTCCTCTGCTCTCGCCCAACTGTGCGAGGTCCCGTCTCCACCAGATAGGTGGAGGCCACACCGAGCCAGCAATAGTCCACTTCTCCCACCACCCCGCAAACATGGGGAGATTTTAATGGGGGGGGAGGGGTGGTGGGATCGGTGCATGGGAGACCTGAAAACACCCAGAAGTTCTGAAGGAAGAGACCGGCTGGGCCTCATTTTAATACTTGACATCAGTTTCCCGCCTAAAGCCGATGGGAATGACGACAAGGCCGGTGGGTAGGGGCGGGAATTGAGGCGGGAGCCGACCGTCATCGGGGACCCATGAGAACGGTCCCTGGAATAAGCTAAATGCTTGGGATGGTGGGGGGCGGGGGGTTGTCTGAAATAAATGCTGGTGTGGTGAGGGATACGGGAGGCCCAAGGATTCCTTCCAGGATTCTACTCCTCAAATCTCCAGTCTCACTTCATGCTTTTTAGTCTTGAATCTGTAGTTGTGTGATTATGATCCAAGTTAAGAATAAGCAGGATTCAGGGAGTCTGGTTCTCTCTACTCAAGGCTCTGGGCGCACTGGGGATTGGCAGATGGAGTATAATATGAGGAAATGTGAGGTTACTCACTTTGGTAGGAAGAATAGAAAAACAGAATATTTGTTAAATGGTGAGAAACTATAAAATGTTGGTGTTCAGAGAGATTTAGGTGTCCTCGTACAGGAGACACTATGGGTTGGATTTTATCAATGGAGGCGAGTAGGAGGCGGGACTCCCACTTTTGGGGTTGTAGTCCTGCCTCCATCGAGTTGTGGCCAACCCACTCGATTTTAACTTGATTGACCTTGTTGAGCCCGCCCAGCGGGCTCAGCAGGCCAATTAAGGACCACCCGGCAACAGGTGACGTCACAGATTGACATTTCATCTGTCAAGAGCTTTTGACAGATGAAATATCAGCGTTTGACAGCTGTTTGAAGCTGTCAATCACTGACCATCTGTACTCCAAGTTAATTCCTTCCTCTCAGGCTGATTTAGAGATCTCTCCAGAACAGAAAGCAGAGGCTGCAACTTTTGACAGCTCGCGGCCATTCTGCTTTCTGTGCCAGTGAGATGAGGGATTCCCGAGACCTGAAGGAAGGAAGGCTGCATTATTAAGTAAAGGTAAGTAAAATTTATTTAAACACTTTACACACACCAAACACACTTACCTCTGCACTCATGCACCCATCACTCACCTGAACACCAGACATCTCGAACCCTCCAAGTCCTTCATCCCGATGGTCTGCCTTGCTAACTTGCCGTGGTTTGGAGCCGTCAGGAAGCCCACACTTCAGGGATAAAAATAGGGATTAGGCTAAAAACTGCCTGTTAACTACCTGTTAACAGGCAATTAATTGGCACTAATCCCCTTCCCGCCTCGGGGAGGTGGCTCCCAGCACAGGTCGGGTACCCGCCTCCTGGGAAATGGGCATGGAGGCAGGTTGAGGGCGGGATGGGTTTGCGCCCCCCGATTTCACAATTTTAACACTCCACACACCTCCATTCCTGCCTCCACGGCCCTGAGAAATTCTAGCCCATAAAGTTAGCATGCAGGTAAAGATTTCCTCTTCAACCGACAGCTGATGCTGAGACCTTGCTAATCCTCATTTAATTCGCTCAGCAATCTCTCCACCCATGGCCAACAATGGCTAAACTGTTGCCCTTACAAGGCGGATAGATTTACCAATGAGAAACCGTTATTCTTTCTCGGCTCAGTTGGTTGCACTCTCGCCTCTGAGGCCGAAGGTTTTGGGTTTAAGCCCAACAACAAATATTGAGTTTATAGTCACAAGGCTGACAATTCAGCGCAATACTGAGGTAGTGCTGCATTTTCAGAAATGAGCCATTAAAGCCAAGGCTCCATCTGTCTGTTCAGCTGAAAGTTGGAGATCCCATGGAACTTGGGGTAAGAAAACTACTAGGCACTTGGTCTGAGTATTAAACAAGGCTTTAATCGACTGTTTCACAACATGGAGGTCTAGTTGTGTCCTTCACTAGTTCCTGTTTACAAAATGTCCTGAGCAAGCTGGGCCCGTGCCCGAGTATTTATATTCTCCCTGGACAGCGCCACCAGCAGGCCACCCAATATTATTTCATAAGTCATTTCTGCATGAATGGCAAGATTCATGTCATTCTTCCCACCTGAAAGATTGGAAGTCCGGTGGCTTCTTTCTACCAAATTAATCGGACCAAGAATAGACGCAGTCATTTGGATCTTCATCAGTGGCTGGAAGGCATGTCTCCTCGGACCGTGTTTTGGTCCCTGGGTCGCTTAGTTCGCACCAGCGGGCTGGCAGAGTCCGTGTCGCCTTGATCGACCTGAGGGGGACTGGGGAGATCATGGCTCTGGGTGCGGACCCCCACAGGCGCAGAGTCGGGACTGACCAGTGTCCTGGCTTCGGGTGGCCATCCTGCAGGGAGCGCTCTGTTCCCCGGGTTGATCCGACGGAAGAGCTGGCAGATCCCTTGACGTCCCGGGTAGGGCATCATCCTCAGAGGAGCGCAGGGTATCGGCATCATTAATACGGATCCCACCATCGATTGGGTCCGTGGGACTGGCTGGGCAGGGAGCCAGATCCCGAAGTGACACAGCGGATTCCCAGCCATCAGGGTACCGCACATATGCGTACGTGGGATTGACATCTGTCAGTTCCACTTCATCGATGAGGGGGATCACTCTTAGAGGATCGGACGAATCTTCGGAGCAGCATGGGGCCAGGGGCTGTCAACCATGATGTAGGGACGTCCCATGAATGGAGCGACGCTGGAAACTGAAGAATCGTTCGTGAGGAGTAGCGTTGGTGGACGTAGAAAGAATAGACCTGATGGAATGCAATGCGACAGGGAGCATAGTTTCCCACTGCTGGTCTGATAGGTTGTGTGACCTCAGTGCAAGACGAACAGTGTTCCAAATGATAGCGTTGTATCTCTCAACCTGTCCATTTCCAATAGGATGATACGGTGTCATTCTACTTGTGGCGATTCCCCGTTGGGAAAGATAACTTTTGAGTTTGCTTGACATGAAGGAGGGACCCCGATCAGAGTGGATGAAATTGGCCGTACCGCAAAGGGAAAAGACCTGATCGAGGAATTTGATCACTGTGGAAGTAAGCATATTGGGACAGGGGAAAGCAAAGGGAAAGCGTGAATATTCGTCTACCATAGTAAGTAAGTAGGTCTTTCGCATTGAGGAAGGCAGTGGCCCTTTAAAGTCAATGCTGAGTCGCTGCATAGGCTTTGTAGCGTGTATGAGCGAGCCATCCGACGGACGGAAGAATTGCGGTTTTAATTCCGCGCAAATTCTACAAGTGGAGCATGTTTTTCTCACGTCTTCCATAGCAAATGGGAGAATTTTAGATCGCACAAAGTGTAACATACGGGTAAAGCCAGGATGGCATAAGTCAGTATGAAGATCCACAAGAGTCGAAGTTGAAATAGAAGAGCAGAATGCACACGTGAGGGTATCTGGGGCCACATTCTCTTTGCCGGGTTGATAATGTATGATGTAGCCAAAGGCGGCCAATTCCATCCTCCAGAGCTGTATTTTGTTATTTTTGATCTTAGTGCGTTTCCAGTTATCCAGCAAAAAGGCCATGGAGCGCTGATCGGTTATAAGCGTGAAATGGCGACGAGTGAGAAAATGACTCCATTTACGTACTGCTTCGATGATAGCCGTAGCCTCCTTCTCGACAGGAGGATAATGGAGCTCGCTACCCTGCAAAGTTCTGGACAGAAATGCAACGGGTCGACCGCCTTGATTCAAGATAGCCGAGATCGCCATCTCCGATGCACCGCACTCGACCACGAAAGGGAGATTTTCATCGATGGAACGAAGCGTTTCTTTTTCCAGTTGTTGCTTGAGGAGGTTGAAAGCTGAAATAGCCGTTGCCTCCAACGGAAATGACTTTGCATGAAATAAGTGTGAGGAAATTAAAGTAATTATTATCAGTAGAGAAAAAGTACTTGAGAAACTCATGGGACTAAAAGCCAACAAATCCCCGGGACCTGTTGGCCTACATCCTAGGGTTCTAAAAGAGTTGACTGCAGAGATAGTGGGTGCATTGGTTGTGATCTTCCAAAATTCCCTAGATTCTAGAATGGTCCCAGCGGATTGGAAGGTAGCAAATGTAAGAAAGGAGGGAGAGAGAAAACAGGGAACTGCAGGCTAGTTAGCCTGACATCAGTCGTCGAGAAAATGCTGTAATTCATGAAATAGTAACAGGGCACCTAGAGAATCATAATGGCCCAGAAATTCGGGTCTCCACGGGTGAGTACGCACGGGGTACTCACCCGTAGGCCCGGCGGAAGTGCCGGTTTCCTGCATGCACGGGAAACCAGCACTTCCGTTCCCCTGAAAGCAGAGGTTCAGAGGTCGAATGCATGCGCGGGAGAGGCTGCGCGTGCACATCGAACTTCGTTTTTTTTTACAGGTTTTCCTGGGAGGGTAAGTCTCCAAAAGTTACACATTTGAAAAGCAGGCGCAAGGCCTGCTTTTTACAAGGTAAGTGGTGAATTAATTAAAATTAAAACATTTTCTCCACAGGTTTATTATTTTTAAATACTTTAAAGAAAGATAAGTTTATTTTTAGCCCCGTTAGAAAATGAAATTATTTTTTTGAAAAATTTTAATTATTGTTTAAAATAGTTATTTCATGTAATTTATAGTTTATTTAAAAAATATGATGGTTTTTTAAAATTTATTTGAAGATTTAGTGATGTTTTGGGGCCCGTAGTATTTCTAAGTTTGACAGCACTTCCTGTCAGACTTATGAATGGAGCATTCCCTGCTCCGATTGGCTCCCCATGGCCCATGTGATCCCAGGGGATGCATTGAACTAACTGCGCCCCTGGGATATGCAAGCACTGCGCGCCGGCAGCTGGAGCAGGCCCAGGATCAGAATTTCACGCGTGCCCACAGCACAACGGCCGGCGCGCAAGGTAAGTGCAGGTCGGGGGCTTGCACCCACGGGAAGCCCCCGACCCGAATTTCTGGGCCAATATGATTAGGCAGACTCAACATCGCTTTATGAAAGGGAAATCATGCTTAACAAATTTATTAGAGTTTTTTGAGGATGTAACTAGCAGGGTAGATAAAGAGGAACCAGTGGATGTAGTATATTTGAATTTCCAAAAGGCATTCGATAAGGTGCCACAAAAAAGGTTGCTATGCAAGATAAGGGCTCATGAGGATGGGGTAATATATTAGCATGGATAGAGGATTGGTTATCAGACAGAAAACAGACAGTAGCGATAAACAGGTCATTTTCCGGTTGGCAGGCTGTAACTAGTGGGGTACCGCAAGGATCAGTGCTTGGGCCTCCGCTATTTACAATCTATATTAATGACTTAGATGAAGGGACCGAGTGCAATGTATCCAAGTTTGCTGACGATACAAAGCTAGGTGGGAAAGTAAGCTGTGAGGAGAACACAAAAAGCCTGCAAAGGGATATAGACAGGTTAAGTGAGTGGGCAATAAGGTGGCAGATGGAGTATAATGTGGGGAAATGTGAGGTTATTCACTTTGGTAGGAAGAATAGAAAAACAGAATATTTTTTAAATGGTGAGAAACTATAAAATGTTGGTGTTCAGAGAGATTTAGGTGTCCTCGTACAGCAGACACAGAAAGTTAGCATGCAGGTAAAGCAAGCAATTAGGAAGGCAAATGACATGTTGGCCATTATTGCAAGGGGGTTGGAGTAAAAGAGTCAGGAAGTCTTACTACAATTGTACAGGGCTTTGGTGAGACCACACCTGGAGTACAGTGCACAGCTTTGGTCTCCTTATCTGAGGCGGTGCAATGAAGGTTCACTTGATCCCTGGAATGAGAGGGTTGTCCTATGAGGAGAGATTGAGTAGATTGGACCTGTACTCTCTGGAATTTAGAAGAATGAGAGGTGATCTCATTGAAACATATAAGATTCTGAGGGGGATTGACAGGGAAGATGCTGAGAGGTTGTTTCCCCTGGCTGGAGAGTCTAGAACTAGGGGGCATAGTCTCAGGATAAGGGGTTGGCCATTTAAGACTGAGATGAAGAGGAATTTCTTCATTCAGGGGGTTGTAAATCTTTGGAATTCTCTGCCTCAGAGGGCTGTGGCTGCTGAGTCGTTGACTATATTCACGGCTGAAATCGATAGATTTTTGGACTCCAGGGGAATCGAGGGATATGGGGATCGGTGAGAAAGTGGAGTTGAGGTCAAAGATCAGCCTTCTCTTCTTAGGCAGTCCCTCGGAACCGAGGATGACTTGCTTCCACATTAAAAATGAGTTCTCAGGTGACTGATGAGTGCAATGCGGGAGCTACAGTCTCTGTCACAGGTGGGGCAGACAGTGGTTGAAGGGACGGGTGGGTGGGGTGCTTGGGTTGACGTGCGCTCCTTCCGCTGTTTGCGCTTGGCTTCCGCTTGCTCCCGGCGAAGAGACTCGAGGTATTCGGCGCCTTCCTGGATGCTTCTCCTCCACTTTGTGCGGTCTTGGGCCAGGGATTCCCAGGTGTCGGTGGGGATGTTGCACTTCTTCAAGGAGACTTTGAGGGTGTCTCTTGCTGTGTCGGAGCTCCAAATAGAGCGCTTGTTTTGGGAGTCTCGTATCGGACATGCGGATGATGTGACCTGTCCATTGGAGCTGATTGAGCGTGGTCAAAGCTTCGATGCTGAGGATGTTGGCCTGAGCGAGAACACTGACATTGGTGCGCCTAGCCTGCCAATGGATTTGCAGCATCTTGCGGAGGCAGCGTTGGTGGTATCGCTCCAGTGCTTTGAGGTGCCTGCTGTACATGGTCCATGTCTCTGAGGCATACAGGAGGGCGGATATCACTGCTGCTCTGTAGACCATGAGCTTGGTGCCGGGTTTGAGATTCTGGTCTTCAAACACTCTATTCCTCAGGCGACTGAAGGCCGCACTGGCACACTGAAGGCGGTGTTGGATGTCTGCCCTTGTTGACAGTAGGCTCCCGAGGTATGGAAAGTGGTCCACGTTGTCCAAGGCCTTGTCATGGATTTTGATAATCGGGGGGCAGTACTGTGTGGTGGGGGCAGGTTGGTAGAGGATCTTTGTCTTACAGATATTTAGTGTAAGGCATATGCTCTCGTATGCTTCGATGAAGGTGTTAACAATGGTTTGGAGTTTGACCTCCGAGTGTGCGCAGACGCAAGCGTCGTCTGCATACTGTAATTCGACGACAGAGGAAGGGATGATCTTGGATCTGGACTGGGGGTGACGGAGGTTGAACAGTTTCCTGTTTGTTCTGTAAATTAGCTCCACTCCAGCAGGGAGCTTACTGAGGGTGAGATGGAGCATTGCTGCAAGGAAGATCGAGAAGAGCGTTGGTGCGATGACATAGCCTTGCTTGACCCCAGTCCGTACATGAATTGAGTCTGTGATGGAACCGTTGGTCAGGATCATGGCTTGCATGTCGTCGTGAAGCAGGCGGAGGATGGTGACACACTTTTGAGGGCAGCCGAATTTGAGGAGGACACTCCATAATCCCTCACAGTTAACAGTGCCAAAGGCTTTGTGAGGTCAAAGAAGGCCATGTACAGCGGTTGGTGCTGTTCCCGCATTTCTCTTGTAGTTGACGCGCGGTGAAGATCATGTCCATTGTGCCTCTTAGTGGGCGGAATCCGCATTGTGACTCTGGGAGGAGCTCTTCAGCCACTGGGAGAAGGCGATTGAGGAGGATTCTTGCGATGGCTTTCCCTGGGGCAGACAGCAGGGAGACGCCTCTGTAATTACCGCAATCGGACTTGTCACCTTTCTTGAAGATGGTCACAATTACAGCGTCTCTGAGATCCCCTGGCATGCTCTCCTCCTTCCAGATAAGAGAAATTAGTTCATGAATTCGTGCCAGATGAGATGAGGAGGAATTTCTTTACTCAGAGGGTTGTGAATCTTTGGAATTCTCTGCCCCAGAGGGCTGTGGCTGCTGAGTCATTGAGTATATTCAAGGCTGAGATCGATAGATTTTTGGACTCCAGGGGAATCAAGGGATATGAGGATCGGGTGGGAAAGTGGAGTTGAGGTCAAAGATCAGCCATGATCTTATTGAATGGCAGAGCAGGCTCGAAGGGCCGCTGGCTGACTCCTGCTCCTGTTTCTTATGTTGTTATGTTCTTATGTTGTAAGATATTGCTATGTACAAAATGGCTCAGCTTTCACCTACATAACAAGTGACTGAATTTCAAAGTAATTCATTGTATACAAAGCACTTTACGAGGTATCTCAGACACACTCAGGCTTTCATCTTTATCATTGGTGATTCCAGCTAGCTGTTGGATTCCATTGTTATGAGCCTTTATCCCCATCTATGATAGATTTATTTAATTTTACCCTCGCTGAACATTCTACATAAGCTTTTGTATTTTTATCTGTTTATTGTTCCGTAAAAGTTTTCTTTTAAAAAATCAAAAATTGTCCAAACTGCAATCCTTTCATCATAAGGAAAATATTGGTGCAGCATTTGTGTTCAATCATAGATGTTACCACCACATTCAATAAATATTGATTTGCGTTATGTTTGTGATTCATGCTAAAGACATCAAATAGTAAAATATCATGACAGCACCAGTGGGGTTCTTTTTCTGCACTTTGAGATCTTGAATCAAATACTGGATTTCTGAGAACTGGATATGGGAATGTGAGTGTATTCCTAGGGGGGGCGATTTTAACTGTACCTGCCCAGCAGAAACAGGGCGAGTGGGCTGTTAGAAACGAGCAGGTTACTCGTCCAATAGCAAAATACTGCAGATGTTGGAAATCAGAAATAACAACAGAAAATGCTGGAAAAACTCAGCAGGTCAGGCAACATCCGTGGAGAGAAATTTGAGTTGACGTTTCGGGTTGGACCCTTCTTCAAAACTGGAAAGAAAATAAACTAGATCGGAGGCAGAGCTGCGATCGGACAAAAGAATAAAAGAAACAAAAGAAGTAAAAGAGATTAGAAGCTAGACGAGATAGTAATAGGCTGGGATTAGGTGTAAAGTGTACTGGCAGGGCAAAAGATAGCTGCCAGGTGTGAGAGAGAAACAAAAGGAAAGGGGGGGGGGGGGAAAGGAGTGGAACAATTACAAGAGAAAATGAAATGGGGGCCGAGCTTACGATCTGAAATTGTTGAACTCGATATTGAGTCCGGAAGGCTGCAGACTGCCTAATCGGAAGATGAGGTGCTGTTCCTCGAGTTTACGTTGAGCTTCCGTGGAACAATACAAGAGGCCAAGGACGGTGAAGTCCGAGTGGGAATGGAGCGGTGAATTAAAATGACAGGCGACCGGAAGCTCGGGGTCACCCTTACGGACTGAACGGAGGTGTTCCGCAAAGCGGTCACCCAATCTGCGTTTGGTCTCCCCAATGTAGAGGAGACCGCATCGTGAGCAGCGAATACAGTATACTAGATTGCGAGAAGTACAAGTAAATCGCTGTTTCACCTGGAAGGGGTGTTTGGGGCCCTGGACAGTGGGAAGGGGGGAGGTATAGGGGCAGGTGTTACATCTCCTCCGCTTGCACGGGAAGGTGCCAGGCAAAGAGGAAGGGCTGTTTGGGGTGATAGAGGAGTGGACTAGGGTGTCTCGGAGGGAGCGGTCCCTGCGGAATGCTGAAAGGGGAGGGGAGGGGAAGATACGTTTGGTGGTGGGATCACTTTGGAGGTAGCGGAAATGCCGGAGGATGATCCGTTGAATGTGGAGGCTGGTGGGGTGAAAGGTGAGGACAAGGGGAACCCTATCGTGGTTCCGGGAGGGAGGGGCAGGGGTGAGGGCAGAAGTGCGGGAGATAGAACTGACACGGTCGAGGGCAGTGTCAACCACAGTAGAGGGGAATCCTCGGTTGCGGAAAAAGGAAGACATGTCTGAAGCACTGTTGTGGAAGGTGGCGTCGTCGGAGCAGATACGGCGGAGGCGGAGAAACTGGGAGAATGGAATAGAGTCCTTACAGGAAGCGGGGTGGGAGGAAGTGTAGTCCAGGTAGCTGTGGGAGTCAGTGGGCTTGTAGTAAATATTGGTCGATAACCTATCCCCAGAGATGGAGACGGAGAAGTCGAGGAAGGGAAGGGAAGAGTCCGAGATGGACCATGTGAAGGTGAGGGAAGGGTGGAAATTGGAGGCAAAGTGAATGAAATTGTCAAGTTCGGGGCGAGAGCAGGAAACGGCACCAATACAGTCATCAATGTATCGGAAAAAGAGGTGAGGGAGGGGACCCGAGTAGGACTGGAACAAAGATTGTTACTCGTCCACTTGGAACCCTGCACTTTGACACCGTTTCCCAGCTGAAGCTGAAGGGTTCTGCAGGCGGATGAGGTGGCCACCTAAAGCAGATGGGGGCCTTGTGAATTGAGGCAAATTGAGGTCCTATGATGTCAATAGGACCCAGATGCAATTTTAACCCGAGCGGGGAAAACGCTGTTGCTTTCCCTTTGGGTAGATGCAGGTAAGAAAACAGTAGAGGCCCTTGTGTTAAGTCTAACATTTTCCATTGTGGGGCCAGGAGGAGCAGGAGTGCTCCACCAGGTCCCACAGTGAGAGTCACGGCCTCCCATGCCCGGAACCCTAACCCTAACCCACCTGTAAGAATATGCAGACCCTTAATTCTTCATTTTATATTAATATTATAATGCTTTGCCAGGCCAAAAAGGTTTTTTGAAGGGAAATAAAGTTGGTGAATGTAATAGTCTGTCTTTCACTGATAAGTGGACATGGAATGTGCTTTGATGTGCTTTACTAAAAGGCAGCAAACATTTGGTGAGCAAATGTGCTTTCAAAAGAAACTGTTGTATTTGTAAGCTTCTTTGTGATGGAGATATTTCAAGAGCTGGGTGTCAGATACCAGATACTGACAGAACAAATGGTTGTGACTGCAGGGGGCTAGTCATAGACAACAGAGATAAACAAACCCCCTTAGATTTGCAGACTTTGAGTCTACAACAAACAGGCCAGAGGGTTGTAGAATGACTTTTGGTGGCTAAGGGGGAGGAGTCAAGCCTTGGGAGTTCTGAAATACAGGATGCAACATAACACGTGAAATGTGACCACGTGGTTTACTGACACTTCTGTAAACTTTTATGAGTGAATGAACAATTTGGGCTTTGATAAAGGCAGCTAATGGGTACCCACACAGGATGTGTGGGTGTGAAAGTTTGACAGCTCAAACAACTCAGGCCGAACATTAAAGAAACATCTCACAATCTCTGACTGATTGATTTACTGAGAAAGGCAAGGAAAACTATATGAAAGACAGTGACTAAAAATATCGGCACTGCAGTCGAAAGGCGAAGAGCTACCACAGTTGCAAGGAGGTGCCTGACCGATTATTTCATCTCGAAGAGCTGCAGTCGGAGGAAGGAGGTGGCCTGGCCAGACATCTCGCTTACAAGGTGATGCGCTATCAATCACTCAAAAGACTGAGGTTAAGCGAGTAACTAACAAGCTTTTATTAACAAGAGAATGAAGGTGTGCCTCGAGTGGTCGACCAGTCCAGAATACAGAGGGACTGTGGAGCAGTCACCTTTATACCTGGACTCGTGGGAGGAGTCAGCCGAGGCATGTACAGACATGTACACAGTGGAATACAAACAGTGGTTTACCACATTCACCCCTTGTTTAAAAATGAGTCCGGCGGGGTGAAGTGTATTAAAAGTTTGTGTATTGGAGTCTCTCCGGAGGTCTTGTCTGCCGCTGTGATCGACGTGGCGACGGCAGGGGTAGTGAAGCTTCCGGCGTCGAGTCCCGCGTAGGCTGGGGCACTGGTGTGTAGTCCTCGTGGGTGTCGAGCATGTCGCGGGGCCCAGGCGTGCCGTCTGCTGGGGTTGGATATTGGATCGTGGGGGGGGGTGGTAGTGGGTTACTGGGGCCCCCAAGGGTGCGAGGTCTCGTATGGAGACTGTGTCCTCCCGCCCGTCCGGGTACGCAATGTAAGCATACTGGGGGTTGGCGTGGAGGAGGTCGACCCTCTCGACCAGGGGGTCCATTTTATGGGTCCTCACATGTCTTCTCAGTAGGACCGGCCCTGGGGACGTCAGCCATGGCGGGTAGCGATGTCCCCGATGTGGACTTCCTTGGGAAGACAAACATTTTCTCATGAGGGGTGGCGTTAGTGGCAGTGCAGAGCAGTGACCGAATAGAGTGTAGCGCATCGGGGAGCACATCCTGCCAGCGGGAGGTCGGAAGGCCCCTAGACTTTAAGGCTAGCAGGGCGGCCTTCCAAACAGTCGCATTCTCTCTTTCCACCTGTCCGTTCCCCCGGCGGTTGTAACTGGTAGTCCTGCTTGTGGCAATACCCCTAGCGAGCAGGTACTGGCGGAGTTCGTCGCTCATAAACGATGAGCCCCGGTCGCTATGGATATAGCTGGGGAAACCGAACAGGGTGAAGAGGTCGTTCAGACATTTAATGACCGTGGCACTGGTCATGTCCGGGCAGGGGATGGCGAACGGGAAACGGGAGTACTCATCAATAATGCTGAGGAAGTACACATTGCGGTCGGAGGAGGGGAGAGGCCCTTTAAAATCAACGCTCAGGCGCTCGAAGGGGCGAGTGGCTTTTATCAGGTGAGCCCTGTCTGGTCTATAAAAGTGCGGTTTGCACTCAGCGCAGACTTGGGAGTTCCTGGTCATGGTCCTGACCTCCTCAATGGAGTAAGGCAGGTTGCGGGCCTTGATGAAGTGGAGGAACCTGGTGACCCCCGGGTAGCAGAGGTCATTGTGGAGGGCCCGCAGTCTATCGATCTGCGCGCTGGCACAGGTGCCACGCGATAGAGCATCCGGGGGTTCATTGAGCTTCCCGAGCCGGTACAAGATCTCGTAATTGTAGGTGGAAAGTTCGATTCTCCACCTCAAGATCTTGTCATTTTTGATTTTGCCCCTCTGCTTGTTGTTAAACATAAAAGCAACTGAACGCTGGTCAGTGAGCAGGGTAAATCGTTTTCCGGCCAGGTAGTGCCTCCAATGACGCACAGCCTCCACAATAGCCTGGGCCTCCTTCTCAACAGCGGAGTGTCTGGTCTCCGGGCCCTGGAGGGTTCGTGAAAAGAAGGCCACGGGTCTCCCCGCCTGATTAAGGGTAGCGGCCAGGGCAAAGTCGGACGAGTCACTTTCCACCTGGAAGGGGATGGATTCGTCCACTGCGTGCATGGTGGCTTTGGCAATGTCTTCCTTGATATGGTGGAAGGCTAAGCGGGCCTCTGCCGTCAAGGGAAAAGAGGTGGACTTGATCAGTGGACGGGCCTTGTCCGCATAGTAGGGGACCCACTGGGCATAATAGGAGAAAAACCCTAGGCACCTCTTCAGGGCCTTGAGGCAGTGGGGCAGTGGGAGTTCCATAAGGGGACGCATCCGGTCGGGGTCGGGACCGATGACTCCGTGTTCCACAACACAGCCAAGGATGGCGAGGCGGGTTGTGCGGAATATGCACTTCTCCTTGTTATACGTCAGGTTCAGGAGTTGGGCGGTGCAGAGGAATTTTTCGAGGTTTGCGTCATGGTCCTGCAAGTCATGGCTGCAGATGGTCACATTGTCCAGATATGGGAAAGTGGCCTGCAACGCATTTTGATCGACCATCCGGTCCATCTCCCTTTGGAAGACGGAGGCCCCGTTGGTGACGCCAAAGGGAACCCTAAGGAAGTGATAGAGGCGGCCGTTTGCCTCAAAGGCAGTATACTGGCGGTCCTCAGGGCAGATAGGGAGCTGGTGGTACGCTGATTTCAGGTCAATGGTCGAGAAGACGCGGTACTGCGCGATCTGGTTGACCATATCAGCTATGCGGGGGAATGGGTAAGCGTCCAGCAGGGTGTAGCAATTTATTGTCTGGCTGTAGTCGATGACCAGGCGCTGCTTCTCGCCGGTCTTAACGACCACAACCTGGGCTCGCCAGGGGCTGGTGCTGCCCTCAATAATCCCCTCCTTCAGGAGCCGCTCCACTTCGGTTTTAATGAAAACCCTGTCCCCGGCATTGTATCGCCTGCTCTTTGTGGCGATGGGCTTACAGTCGGGGGTGAGGTTAGCAAACAGTGGGGGGGGGGGGTGACTCTGAGTGTGGAGAGGTTGCACCTGGTGCGCGGCGGGCAATTTGGAAGCTGCTGGCTGCAGACTGTGAGTGGGGGGAGGGGTCCACCGTACGCCATCGTAACACTTTTAAGGTGGCACTGAAAATCTAACCCCAGTAGAACGGCAGCGCAGAGGTGGGGCAGGACCAGAAGTTTAAAATTATCGTACACAGTCCCGTCTACTAAGAGTGTCACCACGCAGTAGCCGCCAATGTCCGCCGACTGGGACTCGGAAGCCATAGAAATCCGCTGGTGCGCAGGCAGGACTGGGAGAGAGCAACGCCGCACCGTGTCGGGGTGGATGAAGCTCTCCGTGCTCCCAGAGTCAAAAAGGCAGATTGTTTCGTGACCATTTACCTTAATGTCCATTGTGGACTGGGCCAGTTGGTGCGGTCTCGCTTGGTCCAGCGTAATGGAGGCCAGCGTAGGGGTCGGTGTGTCGTTGCGGGTATCAGATGAGGCGGTGTTGGGGGCCTGCTGCGTCCCGGCTGGCGTCCAAGATGGCGGCGTCCATGATCCCCATGTGGCCGGAGGCGTCCAAAATGGCTGCTGTTCCGGTGGTTCGCACATGGCTGGGGAGGCCCAAGATGGCGGCCCGCACGCGGCGCTGCTGGGGTTCGGGGTGGCTTTGGCCCTGCAGACGCTGGCGTAGTGTCCCTTCTTCCCGCAGCCCGAGCAGATCGCATTTTTCGCCGGGCAGCGCGCTCTGGGGTGTTTGGCCTGGCCACAGAAGTAGCATTTCTGGCCTTGGGACACTGCTGCGGTAGTTGGGCCGTTGCTGGGATGTGGCTGGGGTGGCACGGCGCTATGAGACGGTCCTACCGTGTCCCAGGCTGTCGTTCCCCGCGGCGTCCACGGTGCAGAGGAGTAGGCATCCATGCCCCGGTAGGCTGCATCCAATGATAGTGCGAGTTCAGAGGCCTTGTTGAGGTCGAGGTCACTCTGCTCCAACAGTCGCTGTCGGGTGTAATTGGACCTGTGGCCCGCTACAAAAGCGTCCCGGATAAGTTCCTCTGTGTACACGACGGCCTTTACATCCTTACAACCACAGGCCCGGCCGAACACAGACAGTGCCTGAAGGTATTCCTCGGTCGATTCCCCAGGTTGTTGTTTACGACTCCCAAGGAGGTGCCTGGCGTACACCTCATTCACTGGGCGCGTGTACTGGTCCTTGAGGAGCTTGAGAGCAGCCGTGTATGAGGTCGCGTCCTGGATGACCGAGTACGCTCGGTGGTTCACTTTGGAGGTCAGGACATCCAGTTTGTCCTCATCCGATTTGACCATTGCAGCGGAGGCGTTCAGGAATTTTTCAAAGCACCTAAGCCAGTGAGCAAACTTGGTGGATGTGTCTGCCTCCCGATGGTCTAAGTCTAGGCATGCTGGTGTGAGGATCTTCTCCATTATAAAAAAATCTTGTTAATAAAATTGATGCGCTATCAATCACTCAAAAGACTGAGGTTAAGCGAGTAACTAACAGGCTTTTATTAACAAGAGAATGAAGGTGTGCCTCGAGTGGTCGACCAGTCCAGAATACAGAGGGACTGTGGAGCAGTCACCTTTATACCTGGACTCGTGGGGGGAGTCAGCCGAGGCATGTAGACATGTACACAGTGGAATACAAACAGTGGTTTACCACACAAGGACCTACAATCAACGCTGAACTGATCATCGGTGGGTGGTTATATGTATGATTTCTTGTAACATTATTGGTGTACTGCTCGAACAGTGGTTGAAGTTCTGAATCTGTCTTAGGAACAATAAAAGGTTAAAGGCAGAACCCGTGTATCTGGTGTAATTTCTCATAAGTCTCAAGTTCGAACTCTATAACCTGTTGGACGGGGCGAGGGGTAATTCCGCACATCCTACACACATACCCACGAGACCTTCCTGAAACCGCTTTCCCGCCACTAACCTGCAAGCCGGGTCTGATCTTTCCCTGCCGGCAGCCTCACCGCACCTTCTTCCCGCCCGAGGTGGGTGGGAAGTGGACCGCCGGCATTGACGTGAGGTCCGGGAGTTAAAATACCCAGGGCCTGAAACTTAGGTCAGCCAGTGCATTTCACACTTGCCCTGCCTGCTACCTGCCAGAAACCTGCTCCTGGTTAAAATCAACCTCCAAGTGTCAAAATAGTGCCTTATCTATCCCTCTCATCTAACGTCGTGCCAAATCTCAGTGATGTGGACTATTTGCTTGTGGTTTGGGTGACACTTCTAAGACATGGCTTCCAATCTAGCTTCATACAGGATTAAAGCCTCCTTGTGGGTTGTAAGGGGTCAATGTGAAACAAGTTTCGGGCAGCTTCAAACCACTTCTTAGCAGGTGAAAATCTGCAGCACTAAAGTGCCTATAATTCGGTGCAAATTGACACTAAGTTGGCAGTCTCATTCTGAGAAGTCATCAGTCTCAGAGAACATGGATAACTTCATTGGAAGCAAATACAGAATTAACCTTGTGACAATGAAATCAGCAGTAAGCGTTAGCAGTAAATGACTTACATGTGGCAAAGTGGTTCATGCAAATAAGCGTTGCTCGCAGGCCAATTGGCAAAACACTGAACTGCAAAGTGAACAGAAATGTTTCCCCTTACACTTGGAAATTTGTGGAAATTGCAAGCACATTGCTTAGTGATCGGAAGACTAAGTGAAGTAAATCATTCTGAGGAGATAACACAAAGATCCATGGCACTGACATGCACCATGATTGCTGAGATGAATTGGAAGAAGAAAGTCTTGCGACCAGATAATATGAAAGGACGACCAAAAATGTGCAATTAAGAACTTGAGCTCAAGGCAGAAAACACAAACCCTCAACTACACTGAATACAAAGCAGAGCAGATCACTCGATGGAAACTTTTGACTAGCATCCCAAATCCTCAATAGATGATTGGGAGTGTGGACTTCACTAACAGAATCTCTGGGAAGAGGATCATCCCAGGTGCAGGGGGTTAGACGTTTAAGTTAGAAGTGAAGGGGGAAAAGAATTTGAGAGCTGAGAGTGGAAGTCCCTGAATCAGAATGGAGAATATCCTTGGCTTTAGCTTCCCATAGCTGCTCTAACTATAAGGTGCCTCCACAATGAAGTGGGGAGACACTTCAAGGGTAGTCAGTGGGGAGAATAATGGCAACACCAGAACTTGGTCTTTGATGAGTTAAGGTGTAGAAGCAAATTTTGTTGTGAGCTATTAGAAAATCACTTGAGCACTGACTCAGAGCTTCTTTGACAGATTAAAGTAGATAAAGTATGTTCAGCTTGAATTACGAAGATCAAATGAAGCAACTGAACAAGCCACTTACCAGGAAACAGCCAAAACAAAAACTCTCCATTATAGGACCTCTCTTACCTTTAGTGCTGTAACACCAGCCACATACAGCAGTCACCAGCTATTATAATTGGGACAAAGTAATGGCTGGGCAGACAACATAGTTCTACAAATGGGCAAAGGGACCTATTTGCCTTTCTGAGCATGGAAAGGGACAGTGCTTTAGACTATGGGCAATTCAAAACTTTTCAAATACACAAAAATAATCCAACTTTGGCTCAAGCCAGTTGACCCTGCTGTGGCTCAGTGGGTGGCACTCTCGCTTCTGGTGTCAGAAGGTTGTGGATTCAAGTCCCACTCCAGGGACTTGAGCACCTAAAGCTAGGCTGACACGCCCAGTGCAGTGCTGAGGGAACGCCGCACTGTCGGAGGTGCCATCTTTCGGATGAGACATTAAACTGAGGCCCCGTATGCTCTCAGGTGGACGTAAAAGATTCCATGGACACTATTTTGAAAAAGAGCAGGGGACTGGACCTGGTGTCCTGCCCAATATTTATCCCTCAATCAACATCGCTAAAACAGATTATCACATTGCTGTTCATGGGAGCTTGCTGTGTTTCTCACATTACAACAGTGAATCATTGGCTATAAAGCGCTTTGAGACATCCAGTGGTCCTGAAAGGCGCTATATAAATGCAAGTCTTTCTTTTCATTCTTGCAGACCTCCCTAGTTGGCAAAAGATCCTGCACAGTTCAAATCTAGGAAGGCAGATGGTCATAACTATCAAATGAACCTCAGAATCTTAAAATGGAAATAGTGCAGATAAAACATTGATCAGAAGATGACTAGGCCCACATCCAAAAGAAAACCACACCAGGGGCGACGTTTACTTGAAGTGAACAACGGAGGGGCCCCGCTCATTGTTACCACTGGGAGGCCTGAGCCACTGTGAGGCCCGGGCTCCATTTCTATGCAGCTGGCGATTCGCAGGTGCCCCTCCCTCCTGCAGCTCGCTGGATGGGGGAGGGCAGGAAATTGGCCAGCTCTCTCCCCCCCCCGCCCACGCCCCCGCAGAGCCAGCTGGCTAGTCACGATTACCCTCAATGTAATGATTTTCAGGGCACCGAAAGAAATACGGGCCAAAAGGAAGAACTATCAGCCAAATTCTACGAGTGACAAGGCACTGGGCTGATTGAAGGGACTTGCTAAAGAGTAGAAGAGAACTGAATAAATGGGAAGCAGAACGAAGCTTTGAGAAGTTGCTATGGGCACTGAAATGCAAAGTAAGATGCAGTAATAGACGAGCTCTGGTGGCTGTTTTGAAAGCATCAGCAGATCTGTAAACTGTGAGTGGGCACCATAATCCGTTAATGGATTTTGGGACTTTTTTGCAAGCTGTTCATGGTGACTACAACATATTAATGGGTTTTTTAACCACATACCTGCAACCTTTTAGACAAATTAACCATGTAGAAACTACATAAGAATAGTGATTATCAATGTTACTTCATCTTTCACTTGCTCACTCCCGAACTTACTTTCCTCCTTATTAAAAAAACACACACACACACACAACTGAAATAAACGTCCCCAGATGGAATGAAAAGTAAGGCGAGTGATCGAAGTTGATTCATTACTGCTCACTCAGTAACTCAGTGAGAAGGAACAGTGTGACTTTAAGCCTAATACAGTACAGGAGGAGAATTAATTACCAGTCCAGCTGTATCATCAGCACAATTAGGCAAAATGGGAAACTGTGTCAGGAAGCAGAGTTTGCAAGTGGGCTCAGCTCAACCCTGGAAAAGTGGATCGCAAGCAGAACTGGTTCGAAAAAAATCAAATCGACAACACGCACGCAGGCCACTGCTGCTGATTCGAATGTGTAGTCTTTAGTTCTGAGTTGCTGTGATGGTCCCCTTTTTGCTGTCCGAATGGCCTCCTCCTATGCTGTGACCTTCTACGGTTTGGACTGCCCTGTTAAAATGAGGGGCAGGGTCGCTAGAAATTTCAGACAAATGGAGTCCTTTAGGCTGTGCTCTCACTGTGTTGGTCAAATTCTTGCCCCCCCCCAACCCACCCCACCCCGCACAGCCGATTCTCAGAAGCAATTACCAAGGAAAATCTGTGTAGAACAAATTATAAAACACAAATATCTCAAGGAATGTACAAAATGAAATTTGTTTTGGAAGCAATCTGTACCTGACATAGTTTCCCAGTACGGACTGTGTACTGTCTCTCAGGCCTCTGCCGCACTTAGTCTGGTTATTGAAACATGCCTGAGCATGGGTCCAGGATGACCAATCCCTCTGATCATCTCACCTTCCCTGTGGAGAACTGCTCGCACAGCAGTCACCACCAGCCCCCTGCAGTGTGGTCCGTACTGGAAATTCATCACCGGGTTGAAATTCTCCTGCGCATTGCTTTTACTGCACTAGTTAATGTGCTTGTGACACATTCTTGTCTGTCATTTCAATATAGTTGTTAAACTGTATATTTTATAGGGATATGAATCACAATAAGGGAACCTGTAGGGCCTGTGTTTGCTAATCCTTGGCATGGTTCATTGATGCACAAGTAAGTTGTCCCACTGAGAACATAAGAATTAGGAGTAGGCCATACAGCCCTCGAGCTTGCTCCACCATTCAATAAGTTCATGGCTGATCTTCAACCTCAACTCCACTTTCCGCCTGATTCCCATATCCCATGATTCCCCTAGAGTTCAAAACTCTATCGATCTCAGCCTTGAATATATGCAACAACTGAGCATCCACAGCCCTTTAGGGTAGAGAATTCCAAAAGATTCAGCACCCTCTGAGTAAAGAAATTCCTCCTCATCTCAGTCTTATCTTATCCTGAGACTATGCTCCCTAGTTCTAGACTCTCCAATATGATTTGGACAGGTTGGGTGATTGGGCAGATGCAGTATAATGTGGATAAATGCGAGGTTATCCACTTTGGTGGCAAAAACAGGAAGGCAGATTATTATCTGAACGGCAATAGATTGGGAGAAGGGGACGTGCAACAAGACCTGGGTGTCCTTGTGCACCAGTCGCTGAGGGCAAGCATGCAGGTGCAGCAGGCGGTTGGGAGGGCAAATGGTGTGTTGGCCTTCATAGCGGGAGGATTCGAGTACGGGAGCGGGGATGTCTGTCTTGGTGGGATCGCGCCTTGAGTATTGTGTGCAGTTTTGGGCGCCTTGTCTGAGGAGGGATGTTCTTGCCATGGAGGGAGTGCAGCGAAGATTCACCAGACTGATACCTGGGATGGCAGGAATGACATATGAGGAGAGATTGCGTCAATTGGGCTTATATTCGCTGGAGTTTAGAAGAATGAGAGGGGATTTTATTGAAACTTATAAAATTCTAACAGGACTAGACAGACTAGATGCAGGAAGGATGTTCCCGATGGCGGGGGAGTCCAGAACCAGGGGTCACAGTCTAAAGATAAGGGGTAAGCCATTTAGGACAGAGATGAGGAGGAATTTCTTCACCCAGAGAGTGGTGAACCTATGGAATTCTCTACCACAAAAGGCAGTTGAGGCCAATTCATTAAATATATTCAAGAAGGAGTTAGATATATTTCTTAAGGCTAAAGTGATCAAGGGATATGGGGAGAAAGCAGGGACAAGGTACTGTATTTGGATGCTCAGCAATGATCTCACTAAATGGCGGAACAGGCTCGAGGGGCCGAATGGCCTACTCCCGCTCCTATCTTCTATGTTTCTATGTTTCCAGCCAGGGGATACCTGTCAGCATCTACCCTGTCAATCCCCTCAGAATCTTAAATGTTTCAATGAGATCACCTCTCATTCTTCTAAACTCCAGACAGTAAAGGCCCAATCCACTCAATCTCTCCTCATAGGGCAACTGTCTCATCCCAGCTGCCTGTTAGATACAATGTGGACAGAAGACTCTACATTAACTATTGCATTGGGTGGGCACCCGTCTGGGGCCTGAGATCAAATCCAGAGCAGTTCTGAGATGAAGGCTTCCTCTTGGTGATGACTGTAAGGGTCACACTAACCTTCACCCAGTTCAAGTGCACCGCACCATGGTTAAAACAGTTAGGCACAAGTTGTAATCTCATTCAGAAAGTCCACCGGTATAGCTGATGTGGATAATCAAAATGTTACACCGAGGGAGCAGGAGGTGCCCTTCCGAGGGTTAAAGCTACAGCAAATTACTGGCGATCAGTAAACAGAATTCTGTACCTAACCCATGCTATACCTGGCCTGGGAGTGCTTGAGGCTGACGCGAAGAGGGTATCGCTTCCTCTGGCACTGCATACATTTCCTTTCGGCACTGTTTTCACACAGTAGGAGAGCATTTTGGTGACAGTGACCATAATTCGGTGAGATTTAAGGTAGTCATGGAAAAGGACAAAAATGGACCGGGAACAAAGGTTCTAAATTGGGGGAAGGCCGATTTTAATATGTTAATGCAGGATCTGGCCAAAATGGACTGGGATCAGCTGCTTGTAGGAAAATCCACATCAGAGCAATGGGAGTTTTTCAGAAAGGAAATAGAGAGAGTACAACACCAACATGTTCCCGTAAAGATCAAGGGTGGGACCAACAAGCCCACGGAACCCTGGATGTCAAGGGATATACAAGAATGGATTAGGGAAAAAAGGGAGGCTTTTGGCAGATACAAAAGACTAAAACCAGAGGAAGCCCTAGAGGAGTATAGAAAGTGCAGGCGGGTACTTAAAAAAATAAATTAGGATAGCGAAGAGGGGGCATGAAAAAACAC